>NC_056728.1:1703457054-1703471969 GCF_019279795.1 Protopterus annectens | reverse complement strand
TTATTTCTACCCTATTTTTAAACTCCACTTTCATTTTATCCCATTCACTAGCTGTCCCTTCTGAAGACATTTCTATCTTCCCTAATAACTCTTGAATAATTTCCACTACCAATTCTTTAAATTCCTTTCTTTTTAACGTATAGATGGGAAAGCACCCGTGTCTCATTTTTACCTCATTGTCCTGTATTTCTATCTTAGTTGTTATTGGCACAAGATCTGAAATAGTTATTGGATATGGGTCAAAGCTTTCAATCAAATGCACATGTTCCTGTGACATATCATTTCTGTCTCATCTAACCCAGTTAGTAGTGAGTTCCTCCTCCTACTACTACTACTAAATTCATGTCTTCCATACCAAATATTTTCATACGTTTCTTCAGAAATCTACCCTTTTTTGCTATATTTTTCAGTCTAGGTCCCCCAGATACACCCCCACTGTTCCAGATCAAGTTCCAGTCCCCACCTATAAGTAATATCCCCTGCTAAAAGCTGATTACTTCTCTCCAAAATGTCTTAAGCTCCATGATAGCAGGTTTATGTAGAATATAAATGCATGCCAGTGTAATCCTCCTCCCTTGGCAGTAGCCCCTTACTCCCACAAATCTATCAATATTACCTTTTTTCCTCTTCTATCACTATTGGAGCTCCTCTAGTGATTAGTATAAGTACTCCACTTTTCCTTTGTCCTTGATATTCTGCTGAATATCCATCCTCAAATCCTTTCTGGTTCAGGAATATTTTAACCTGCAACCCAGGCTGAAGGCAACAAAGCTGACACATTTAGCAAATTCAAATAAGATATACTAATCCAAAGAAAACACAATGCAGCAAAATGTTATACAAAAGTATTACAAAAGAGCAGTACAAAATTAGGCAATGTAATCATACAATTGTAAAAAGCTATTGAGAGAAACTGAGATGATAAAACAAACGTGTGACACAACAACATTATAATATACACAAAACAATGTGTATTCATCATATCCAAGTCATTTAATAATGGTGTCTGTTGTTCTTTTGTTTGTGACAGAATACTTAGCCATTATCTCTAAAGTAGATGCACTTTGGTGGTGCTGCGGTAGCGTTGTCACCTCACAGTAAGACGTTGTCTTGTTCGATTCTCAGCTAAAGCTTCTTCTGTGTGGAGACATGCGTGAATGGGCGTACCTTTGTTGAAGGTTGTGCGTCAGGGCTGGCAACTCGGTACATGGCGACCCCTAACCGGGAAAAGCCGAAAGATACAACAATCTCTAAAGTAGATGCACTTTGAGTGCCTATCTATATCTACATTTTTATCTATGTGTGTGTGTGTGTGTGTGTGTGTGTGTGTGTGTGTGTTTGTGCGTGAGTGTGTGCATACATGTAGCTTGGCTTTCAGTGTGGTAGAATCTATTAATTTTCTAATATTGGGAGGTAATTCATTCCATGTAGTGCTTCCAGTAATGGCAAATGCTTTTCAAGAAGATGCATTCATGAAGTTAGGGCAATGCAGAAAGACAAAACCATCATCCTGAGATTGCAGGAATAGTGTGTTGAGCTAGATCAAACTTTATTATCAAGTGCAGGAAGCAGTCTTCGAAAAACAATTTGAGTGTGAATTTATACTGGAGATGGGTAGGTGATTAATTCTGGAAAGGAAAGGTAGTGATTTTTCTTAGTGGTAAACCCAAAGATTTTAGTCAAGGTAACCTACAAGTACTGGGAGTTGAAAAGGAAGGCTAGGGAGGCAGGTTACATACTTTAGTCTAGGTGTATGATCATTTTTGCAATAGAATGATCTTGTCTCAGGTGTTAGTAGAAACGCAGTCTTAAGCTGTCCAGGAACAAGGGCATAGACCCAGTCTGTCTGAAAGAAAAAGAAAACATACCAAAATATCCAAATGTAGGAACAAAAAGGAGATGTCAGTTATGTGAGTCAATAATTGTAAGCAATGATTGATTTATAATTATTTCAAAAGCACCCAAAATGCATGAATTGAGTTATTTTATTGCTTACCAGGTAGAGCACTTTTTTTAAGAGAACAACTGCCAGAACAAAGGAAAGGTATTTTAGAGTTCCTTCTGGATTAGAGTAGCAGAATATTCTGATCCAAGCATGACTAGATCATTCACATATAGAATGAGGTTAGGATGCTAAGTGAAATATGCAAGGTTTCTTACACTGAGGGAAAACAAGAAAGGATTAGAAACGAGGTCTTGTGAGATCATCAGCTATCCAGTTTAACTATCACTGTTGTACTACAGGACTGATTTTTAAATCAGTATGAAGGTCTCTCTCTAAAGCCAGTGTTACCAAGCTGTAGCATTTGGGAAGATCATTGTACCACACCTACCATATCAAAAGTACTCTTTAAGACAATACAGGGTGTCCTTGTGAGGTGTCCTGTGCTCCATGTTGTAGATAAGGAGTTTGTAACTGGAAAAATACAGTAAAGGCACTGGGTCCTGATTGGAAGTCCTGCTGAGAGTTGGACAGTATACTATGTTTATTTACAAAGTCAGATAGTTGCTGCTAAAGCTACTGCTGTAACAACTAAACATGGATTTGTACATTGGAAATAGGTCTGAGGTGAGAGACAGCTTTGGGTCATGTGGTTTGGAAGACACTGAATGGAAGCTTGCTTCTAGAATGCTGGGATTTTTCCAGTCTTTCAGGGAAAGGATATAGATATAAACAAGCACATGAGCTCTCATTTTTGCTGCCATCTCAGCACCTACCAGACTCTCCTCATTTCTGCACTGGTTTGTTTTCCTTCCATTAGAGTTGTTTCCTTACTCACTGTCTTCTACCCTAAAGCAGCCTCATGTCCTTCTCTTCTCTCCTCTTCCTTATTTCTAATTCAGCCATGGATTACCCTTAAGCTTTGACCTCTTATAATCCTTCAACTTAATTGTTAATTTACCCATTTATTAACTGGGTAAATGAACTGATCTAAGTGACCTTTTCCAGCCACAACTCAGACCACAAAGCAAGGGCAAATATTAGACAATTCAGAAAAGTGCAATAAACCAGCATGTTTTGGGAGGGGGACACAGACGTTGAGAGAACATGTATATTCCGCACAGGCAGTGACTGGAGTCCATGATTAAACCCTGCAGCTATGAGGCAAAGACCTAACCACTGAGACAGCCACTCTGCCTTAACCTCTTCCATTGCATCCTTTTGCAGCAATTGTCTCCTGCATCCCTGTTTGGATCTCTTCCAGTCTTACAGCTTTACTACAGCAGAAAATGGTTAATCATGATAATGTTCTCATCTGGTGAAATGGACCCATTTCCACCATCTGCTTTTGTCACTGCAGCCTCAAAGGAAGGCACATCCACCTAATTAATATCTTCCAAACCTGGCCCTTTCACCCTCAGTAGTCCCTAATTTAAATCAGTATTTCTCATCCCTTGATGAGAACAGCCCAGGCAAGATCCTGTCTACCCCTGATAGTTTGCCAGAACCTCATTAAGTCCATGTGAAAGTCATTCTTCATTTCCTTGCCAAACTCCTTCCACACCCAGGTCTTCACTTAGTTGACTTCTAGCTTAACAGTATTTATCTGCAAGAGTTGAAAAATCTTCAACTTATCACTGTACAGAGGTCCTCTTTCTTTAACTTGCCAGCTTCATTCACCCCTCATATCCATCAGCAGACCCCAGGATTACCATTGTGAGAAACATCAGTTCATTTTTACCCATAGCTCCTCACTGCCTCCTCAACTACTGAGATTTTTAACAGGGTCAATTTAAACTGCATGTCTCTGACCTCCATGGGTGTATGAGAGAAGATCTTCTGAAAATGGGATCTGAACTCCTCAACCATAGCATCAGCTAGGTGTTCCAAGGGTACTCTTGCTACGTTTTTGTTTTGAAGGTCTGTCCAGCTGCCATCTTGTCATTACAAAATGAAGATTATTTGACAGCAACACAGTGGCATAGCAGATAGCATTGCTGCCTCACAGCAAGAGCTTCTCTGGTTCAGTTCTTGGTTGGGGTGCCTTCTGTGTGGTGTGCATGCCGTCCCCATGTTCATGTAGGTTTTCTTCAATTATTCCTGTTTCCTTCCACATTCCAAAGACATGCATTGGGTGGATTAGACATTCTAAATTGGCCATAGGTGTGAGTCTGCATGCGAGCATGTGAGTGGTACAGAAGAAGAAGCGAGGCAAGGCTAGCCACCCAGTGGTGTTAAATTTGGCTCTAGATGATTGTCATTGCTGAAATGACACCCTGACCCATGTGGAAAATGAGAAAAAGGGGTTGTGGATGGATGGATCATTTTACAGCACAACCCCCATCTTGACCTAAGTGTCCAGAATACATAGTTTTAAGCCTGATGGCATGACTAGCTAACCATTCTGTCTTATGTAAAAATTTCCATTGTATCCTCCTTCAGCATATCTTTCTCTGCTTCCTTGTTTGACTTTACCAAGTCAGCAGCTTGTAAATGTTAGAAACAGTGGTTCAGTTCAACAATGAGTACATTATTAAATCTATATCCTGCAGTTATATGTGATTATTTCTTCCACTGCTATGATATCTTCTTCATTTGATTACTTTCCTGTTTGGCATAGCCTCTAAACACCCCCCCCCACACACACACATAATGTCTAGAAACTTCCTAACAAACATATCCCCTCCTAATAAATGCCCATGATACATAGGGCTAGGCATATAAACACCCTGGTGGTCATTAGCCTAGTATATACTGTAACTATGAACCTATAGAACATATACAGTTTGACTCTAAATTTGACAGTCTTTAATTTTATATGAAGTTTGACTCTAAATGTGTCAGTAATTGACTGACCTAAATTGTTTTGGTACAAAAATACACTTATGAGAATTGTTTGCAAACATTGTATTTGATACTGACAATCCATGACTATCACAAAGTCCAAAAATATTTTTTTACTCAGATTCAGATGAAGCTGTCCATTCCTCTCAATCATAGCCCTCCAAGTATCTACATCATTCTCAACATGAATGTTGAAGTCCCCCACTAGAGCCAGAGAATCTTTAGGTGCTAGGAAAACCACACAGCGAAAGCCAGATAAGCAAATTTATTTCTCTAGCGCCTCGGCCACAATAAGCCTTCAAGGAGTAATTTATCTAACATTATCTAAAACCTTATCTAATCCCAGCTCCATCAATAAAACAATCATCAATTAAACAATTAAAATATTTATTGAAACAAATTTTAAAGTGACATCTATTAAATTCATATAACACATCTCCTGCAACATTCTGCATTTAAACCCTTTGGAGTTAATGTATCAAATTTCAAAATAAACATAGTTTCTTTTCTTAAAAGCTTTGATCTACACATTTCTTCATCTAAATATTTCATATCTACCTGTTCTAAAATGGTAGCTTTTAAATTTTCTGTACTTCCATCATGATATTTATTAAAATGAAGAGCCAAAGGGCTCTCCATTTTATTTGCCCTTATATCTCTCAAATGTTCTAATAGGCGTGTTTTAAACATTCTCTTTGTTTGCCCAATATAAAACATAACTTTAGAGTGTGACCTTTCATTCACCAACACCACAAACAAAGTTTTGCATTACTCCTTATTGTGGCCGAGGCGCTAGAGAAATAAATTTGCTTATTTGGCTTTCGCTGTGTGGTTTTCCTGTATTTAATATTTGTGCTGAATGGCAGTTCCTGTATTCGTGGTGTTGGTGTTGTTTTATTATTACTGATGGCCAGTGATCCAGCTCAGAATGTACCTAGAATTTTTAGAGAAGAAGGTGCTAATTCTTCTCAACGTACTATGGATGGTTTCCTGAACACTAGTATGGAGCGAGATAGAGAATGGATGAATAGGCATTCGAATGAAGAAGGCTCTGCTGTTCCTATTTGGGAGTGTTTTTTGGCTGAGACCTGTAGTAAGAGGCAGAATAATCCATTTGCTAATATTGGGAAACGTACTCCTGAATTTCCGGTGGAGGTAAAGACAATGATTTCTAAACTTAATGCTCTAATGAATAAAGAAATGACTGTTTATTACAATTACACAAGTCTTCAAAGATATTAAGACTTGGATATTGTGCCACGTGGTCTTAGGGCAATCAAATTTCCTACACAACCTTTTGATTTGACCTCTTCTGAGGAAAAATTTTTTAAACAAAGATGGGAAAAAGCTGCTTTTTTATGTTCTAGAGAATAGATTAGTATTCTCATAGAGAGAGACATTATTAAGTTATCTGACATTAAGAAGGAAATTTCTAATGTGTGTACTAATCTAATGACTGTGCTAGAAAGGGCTCGTATGGAGTCCTGTTTGCGTGATATTCAGGATAAACTTAATGTTTATGAGAAGAAATTGTTGGAACAAAAGATGTATAAAATTAACAGAGATATTCGTGATTTTGAAAGGAGAACGGCTTTTTTCAAACCAATGAATGAAGGGTCATGCTCTAAAGTTTGCCTCAATGTGGGGGTGGATGTTTCGAGAGAGAGACTATGTAGTAGTAACAGCATAGAAGCGTTTAACCAAGATGGTGAAAGACGGGAGAATAACAGCGATAACTCCCATCATCTTCCACCTTTACCATCTCCTATGAATGAACGCTATCTATATGATAATTTTCGTGGTGAAGGGGCCAATAATCGTCCACAGAAAAGAGGATATCCAGATCGCGAACAACAGAGAAATGGACAATATAAACAATGGCGGGGTAATAAGAGAACCAGATGGTACCGATAGACTTCATGTATGTGGTAACATTGTAAATATTTCTGGTTACTCTGTAAATGAATATTTATTGAGTGCTTTGAACTGTGGTTTGAAATTTGTACCCACTGTCATTCCAAAGTTACATGAATGTAAAATAGAAATGTATAAATTTATTAGGAAGTTGCATTTGTGGTTTTATTTTGAATATCAGTTTATTAATAATATCGTTGATGAGTTAGAGTACGATGAAATTTCTAGTGTTGAAAATTATATCTCTGATACAGATTCATCTGATTCTTTTGTTTCATGTGAAAGTAATCTGAATGCTTATTGTTTGATTGATACTACGGCTGTAGATTTTACAAGCAAGTTTATGCCACCATTTACACATGAGGGTTTAAAAAAGTTTTTTTACTATGTTACAGTTTGAAATAGAAATGTTATTTAAAAATTTTAACTTTAAACAAATAGAATATAATTTGTCTAAGCAGGAATGGTTATCTTTGTCTGATTTTGCTACACAAAGAGAGCTTGTAATTAAAACCTTCGGACAAGGGCAACAAAATAGTGATACTTCATTATACGCAATATTTAAAAATGTGTATGGATCTTTTGGGTGATGAAACAATATATAAAAAAGTTAATGTTAGTGTATTTGAACAAGCTAAAAATAATTATACATCATTGATTCGTAAGGGTCTCAGACTGGGTTATTGGTTAGAGAAAGATGTGAATAATAAATTGCTGGTTAAAGAAACAAGTCCGGCTTTTTTCTATTGTTTGCCTAAATTACACAAGAGTAGTATGAATCCACCAGACCGTCCTATAGTATCTGCCAGTAACTATTTTTTACATAATCTAGGAATTATTTTGCATGGTGTATTATTAAAGGAAGCTATATTACTTCCTTCATATATTAGAGACTCTTTTGATTTTTTTAGAAAAAATTAGACATATTAAGTGGACTAAAAATATGTATTGGATAACTTTGGATGTAAGAAGTCTTTATACCAATATTAAACATTTATCTGGTTTAGAAGCTTTATTACATTATATGGGGAATAGCCCCTTAACCCATTATGTGTTAGATTTAGTTCAATTCTGCTTAGAGAATAACTTTTTCTATTTTGAAAATCATATTTATCATCAAACCCAAGGTACTGCCATGGGTGCTCCTTTTGCACCCATGTATGCAAATATATTTATGGGGCTGGTTGAAAAGGAATGTATCTATAGTAAAGTATTTTTTAAAAAAATATGTAAAATCATATTATAGATATATAGATGATTTAATTTTTTTATGTGATGGTGGTAGGGACTTGGTATCTAATTTTGTAGAAGACATTCAGTTAAATAGGTTTGGCATAAATATTGATGGTTTACAAGTTGGTAATCAAGTTTCTTTCTTGGACATTAATTTGCTTGGAGTCATGGGTGAAAATATTAGTACTAGCATACATAGGAAATTTGGAATAGTAAATAATTTTGTGATGGGAAATAGTTATCATCCTAAACATACTTTGGAGTCTTTACCCTTTGGAGAATTTTTGAGAATCTCCAGACTCTGTAACGAAGACTGTATATTTAGAAATGAATTAGAACTTACAAAACTGATGTTTAAAGCAAGAAAATTTGATGAAAATATTATTAATAAAAGTGAACAGAATATATTAAATGCTAGATATAAGAATAAGAAATTGCTAAATAGGAATAATGTTAGTAAGGATGACAAAGTAGATAATTTATTTTTTGTTTCTAAGTATAATGTATTAAGTGACAATATTAAATATTATATTTATCATTTTTGGGAATTTTTAAAAAATGTTAAAGAATTAGATAAATTGACACGAAAAAAATTAATTCTCTCATATAAGAGAGGAAGAAGTATCAAATATATGGTTGTGTATGCTAAATTTCAAAGACCAGGGGTTCAGTTAAATCAGCAGATCCATATTAAGGGCACTAAACCATGTGGTAAATGTATTGGATGTTCATATATTGTGAATTCTTTTTTATATATAAATAATATTAAATTT
This sequence comes from Protopterus annectens, assembly GCF_019279795.1. NCBI lineage: Eukaryota > Metazoa > Chordata > Ceratodontiformes > Protopteridae > Protopterus > Protopterus annectens. The sequence continues at coordinate 1,703,463,263 of NC_056728.1, read as the reverse complement.
GAATCAAATGGAGTATTTAGTTGCCGTACAGAGGGAGTTATTTATGCTATCAAATGTACTTGTAATATGTTTTATATTGGGCAAACAAAGAGAATGTTTAAAATACGCCTATTAGAACATTTGAGAGATATAAGGGCAAATAAAATGGAGAGCCCTTTGGCTCTTCATTTTAATAAATATCATGATGGAAGTATAGAAAATTTAAAAGCTACCATTTTATAACAGGTAGATATGAAATATTTAGATGAAGAAATGTGTAGAGCAAAGCTTTTAAGAAAAGAAACTATGTTTATTTTGAAATTTGATACATTAACTCCAAAGGGTTTAAATGCAGAATGTTGCTGGAGATGTGTTATATGAATTTAATAGATGTCACTTTAAAATTTGTTTCAACAAATATTTTAATTGTTTAATTGATGATTGTTTAATTGATGATTGTTTTATTGATGGAGCTGGGATTATATAAGGTTTTAGATAATGTTATGTATTACTCCTTGAAGGGTTATTGTGGTCGAGGCGCTAGAGAAATAAATTTGCTTATCTGGCTTTCGCTGTGTGGTTTTCCTGTATTTAATATTTGTGCTGAATAGCAGTTCCTGTGTTCGTGGTGTTGGTAATCTTTAGGTACTACCCTGTTAGGGGTTCTATATTATCTTGTCAAAAATGCATAACAGCGAATGCCATTTTGGTGACAAATAAACAGCGAACTGCAAATAACATTAAAGCTCAGGTCAGAGATTTTTTTCCTAGGGGAAAAAAAATCACTTGTCCATCACCGTGACATTGCCCCACTGTAATACGATCTCAGAGTTGGTATATTTAGGTAGAGTGTATGTGTGTATGGGGCACAGCCCCCCGCATTGGGGGGGGGTGTGGGGCAAATGTTTTAAGTGGTGTGTTGCGTCTTGTTGGTCTACTGATTTTTTTCCCTAGGAAAAAAATCGGTGACCTGGGCTTTCGCTGTATTTGCAGTTCACTGTTTATTTGTTGCTGAAATGGCATTCTCTGTTATGCCATTTCAACAAGATAATATAGACCCCCTGTTAGGCACTTCACTCATGGACTGCCTGAAAGCCAAATACTTTGGATAGCTGTTAGGTGCCTGTGCAAAAACAATAGAGTTCTCCATTCAGTAGCTTGGAGTCACATTGAAGGTTCTGTGTTGTTTACTGATATAGTGGGATTGGGAGTATCCCCATGCTGTCTAAGACCCACCTGATGCTCAGCTCTAGAGAAGGAGAGAAAGAGAGAGAGAGAGAGACAGAGAGAGAGAGAGAGAGAGAGGGAGGGAGAGGGAGACAAAGAGAGAGAGACAGAGAATCCACGTCTACTTGAGACCACTGCTGTAAGACCAATTAAATCTAACTGGTACATTGTAACCTCCCACACAACTTCCATTGCCTTCAAACTCAGAGAGGTGACACTCCATATCCAAAGGGGTCTATATCACTTCATCAAAGTGACACTACGGTGAATGGTATTTCATCAGAAATGCCATTCATCAAATTCTGCTCATTTGGGGGTTGCATCCTCCACACCCCCCACTAATTTTATATATATATATATATATATATATATATATATATATATATATATATATACCAACTCCAATATTCCATTACATTACTCCAAGATCACACTACAGTAGGGAAAGGGCAAATTTCCCGATCTTCACTCTACCATGATCTCAGTATGAACAGTCCAGTGAACGGCATGTTCAATGTAAGTGCACTAAAAATGCAGTTCGCTGAACTGATTTTCAACTGAACTGATAGGGACCTGTCCAAAGAACCAGTTTCCACTGCCAGGACATAATGTAGTGGTGGCAAACATACATCCTGGAGACTGCATACAGCCATCTTGCCTCTTTGATGTAACCCTTTTGCCTGCCAAGTCCAGATATAAAATGCTCAGATACACAAGTGTTTGATAATGGGGTAGGTCTGTCATCTGGCATTTTTCTCCACATAGTCACAATTTGAAACTCAGTCATAATTATTTGCTAATTGTTAGGAAATCAGAATGTAGTTTTGTGTGTTAAAGAATGTAGAAAGTAAAGTAAATGATGTGGTAAAACACAAGGGATTGGTACCCAGTATTATTTCAGAGTGCTACTGCTCTTCCATGCACCCTGTTTGTTGAAATGGCTTTCTACGCTCACAAGCTTTTATGTCATTCTGATAGAGACATCACCATGCCTCTCCTCTCTTACAACTTGTTCTCCTTATCAGATAGTTTCCCATTTCCACACTTCATCTTACTCCAAGTTCCATGGACTGCTAAATTTTCATCTAATTAATCAAACTAAACTTTCCTGCAACCTAACTGGCCACATAACCTATATCAACTAATATCTCTCCTCTACCACACCTTCCACTAGTCTCCATTGCTTCAGTTCTCCCTCTATATACCAAGCTTTTATATATATATATATATATATATATATATATATATAATATATATTGCTTTATTTTCCTAGCTTTGCACTTAAATGTATATTGATATCAGTGTAATTATATCCTGTCACTTTATCAGTTTATGTACTTTTGTATTCTTAGCATCAGACGTTCATTGTATTTGTTCACTGGTACTTCATATTTTTATCTTATGTACTCTGCATCAGTAGTAATATTACTGACCCCAGGATGAGACTGGAATTGGTCAGAATTGATTAGTTCTCTAGCCGGATTAACAGATTCAGTGCATAAATAAATAAATATCCCAACATTCTACTTCTTACCGATAATAAGTGGTTTCAGGTAATTTCACTTCTTCTTGAACAATTTATTCTGAAAGCATTCCTGTATACATTGTGTTTTATTAGATGGGATGGTGGCGGGACAGGGGTAGCATGATTATCATAGCTTGTGGCCTTACACTATATTGATGGGAGCCCATGTGGCTCACCAACATGGAAAAGTTGGATAAACTAGTGTATATTAATCTATCTCAGTCCTGCCTGTCATTTACCTAGTATTACAGCTGATCATAGCTCAGCGTTCAGTCCTGCCTGTCATTTACCTGGTATCAGGGCTGACTCTAGCCCAGCTTTCAGTCCTGCCTGTCATTTACCTGGCATCATGACTGACCCTTCCCAGCTTTCACTCCTGCCTTTCATTTACCTGGTATCATGGCTGACCTTAGTCCAGCCTTCACCTTGCATGTTGTGAGTCCAAATGGCAGCTCCACAGAGCTTTTTTGGGCTAAACCCTGCTAAACTACACGTTACCCAGCTACTAAGCACCTGCTAGTGAAAACTACCTTCAGATATGGCTCTGGGGGGTGGATCCCAGCATCCCCCTTCTGTTTAAAGTTCTTAGAATATTTAATTGAACCATGGTTGGGAGGGCATTCTAGATCACTGTTAATCTGGCCACACTTTACAGACCAGTTTGCTAGGAGCTTTCCTACCAGGAGCAAAAGCTGAAGACAATATAGTCTAGAGATCACAATGGTACACAAACCACTCCATCACAATAAGGTGATAATCCAAGAAGGAGCCGACAACCAAGGTAATTATATATTTCATAGCTTCAGTGCATTGCCCTCCATGCTCTTTTCTTGTGCGCTATTTAGTTTTTATATGCACTAATGTGTTCTGAACATCATAGATTTTGCTTTAACTACATTTATTTTTGGTAGTAATCTTTTGTTTTATTAAAATGTAATATGAATAACAATTTGACAGACTTAAAAACAAAATGATAACTTCTTGTAGTGAAGAGTAACTATAGAAAACAGGACTAATGCATATTACAATATATACAGCTTAGACTACAAAACCATACTAAGTAGCAAAACATCAAAGCACAGTTGCCACACCAGTCAAATATAATTGATGTATGATGATTACTTTACATCATAAACACAGGCAGCACAAGCCATAAGGACACAAAAACTAGTTTGAGGCAGATATAAAAGAAAACATATGAATTAGAAGAATTAATAGATACAAGGTTTCCCATATGTCTTCCTAGTTGTCAAATTGTTTCCTAAAAGATGAGACAACTTATAATCTTTCAAGTACATTAACATAATCATAGAAAATCAATCATTTAATAGCAGCGTTTTGCTATGATATTCATTCAGTGGTGATTTAGACGTTGACAAATGCAGTAGCAATGACAGTATGCAATTATTTTTGACAATATGACAAATTCATAGGCCCAAAATAGTCTGTTGCCTGGAAAATTGACTTGAAGTTAACTAACATTTCATAGTGTGGCAATTCATGAAGTTATATAGCTTCTTAAGAAAAGGACTTGACCAAACTATATGAAAAGGTATCAGTGTCTGAGCAGCCATGAGTGAAACAGGGGGCAGGGAAGAAGGCAATGAAGTAGTAAAGGAGTTTGTTTTCCTAGGGGTCATTGAATACAACATCATAATTTCAAAAAAATGTGTCTTTTAAGGAGAATAGTCGTATGAGATGTAAATCATAGCTAGCTTCAGATTTTCTTTGACTGTAAAGCAAGGTCAAAGTTATTGCAATAAAAAAGTCTTTCGGCTTTTCTCGGTTAAGGGTCCCCACAGCGGATCACCGGTCCTCTAACGATTGGCAGTGGATTTTTATGGTGTCTGTTTGCCAGCCCTGCACCCAACCTTCAAAGAAGGAACACCCACACAAGCACGCACCTACCTGCATTGTCTTTAATGTTCATTCAACCATGGGGAAGACATGCAGACTCCACACAGAAGGCACTCCAGCCAAGAATCAAACCGGAGAACCTCTTGCTGAGAGGCAACAATGGTGACCACTGCACCAGCGCGGCGTAATGACAAAGTTATTGCAATATGTGAAAGAAAAAGAGCAATCAACATCTAATTTAAAAAACATGGAGTATTCACCCAAAGTCAGTCTGGAAACTGACAGTGCTTTCACCAATTTGGTATACAGATTGCAATTTTTTTTTGCAAGAGACTGATATGACATTTTAGCGTGAAGTGAAACCTATAATGTTCACCACTGTGACATAACCTGTAAGAAGACTATGCTTAAGACAGAAATCACTAGCACCGATTTGCCAGAGCAAGAAAGTATGGAAGAGGAAAGGAATTGGTTATCTTCAATGAGTTGACATATTTGCATAATTTTGCCTAGCCCTACCTCTTTTACAGCAGATATGAAGTCATGTGTGATCAATCAAAAGTCTAGGGGCGTGAAGCTTACAGAGAGTTGAAACATCTGAAAAGGTTTGTAGTTAAATGACATGATGTTTTACCAGTTTTTATCTTTGTTTATTTTTAATCTATTGATTTAAACTAGTTATGAATAGTACAAAAATCATTTTGAAATTGTTGTATGGCTGAATTTTGTCCGTGCAGGTCAGAAAGAAGACTGCTGGTAAAGATGACAATAGAACTGGTCTTAATATAGATTCCTGTGAGGCTACTGATGAAAACAAACACTGGTTGAGCTTGTTCAGCTTTCTTTAAACGGTCATTCTTAAGTCACAGGATTGGACATTTGTTTAGAGGAAACTGGACATGTTTGTATATTAGGATAATGTGGTAAACTTAAAAAAAAAAACTGTTCTTTTTTTTTTTTTGATTTTGAGATCAGCAAACAGGGCTCCTGGTATGTGCCCTTTATCCTTATAACTATAAATGAAATAATTTACTTATATTAAAGCTGTCCTGGTACTGAATCTATTTCTAAAGCCATATTACTCTTTTTTAGCTAAGACTATGCACATTTCCCTTATAATTTTGTGTACGGTTTTACTTTGTTTTTTATTCTACGGACTGCTGACATGATGGTGCTTTGGCAGTTTGGGAAGAGTTAGTTTAGTAGGTTTCCACCAATTAAGGAATGACCTTGTTCATGTCCTTAGTTTATACTAGAAGTTTAGTGGTTGTAAGATATAAGGGCAGCCTTTTCAGATGCAGTAAGGGTGAGAGTCGGATGTCAAGATTGCTATTTTTTTTCTGGGAGACCATTTAAGAGAGATATCTTATTTTTTCTGAAATATAACCTTTAAATACTCATATTCTGTAGGCAGTCTAATGGAAGTTTGATGCTGCAGTATATTAATGAATTGGTATGACACTTGTGTGGTAAGTTGACTGTTAAGGATACTGGAGAGAGTTCTAAAGAAATTACTGAGTACACCCCCTGAGATGTTTTGTACATTGCTACACAGTAATGTTCAGAACAGTAATGTTCCATTTTTTCACAGAAAATACTTTAAAATCACAAGTTGTAAATG
>NC_056728.1:1703354554-1703454554 GCF_019279795.1 Protopterus annectens | reverse complement strand
TGCCATGCTTTGCTTCAGTTTCCAAATAGTATAACATCAGAAGGTAATCAGAGGCATTTGTATCAGTTAACCTTAGCGTTTTTATTGGGCATAGATTCTTCTTAATATGAGAAAGAAAAGGGCAGAGTTATAATGCCTTTCTGAAGCAATCTATACAGTTAGCCATTGCCTCTTTCTGGAACTTGTAACATCACATGGGTTTTGCATCATTGCCTGCAGATGGCTCGCTAGCTGTTCTGAACGTGGGATACAATCAGTGAGATGGAATGCTTTAGTATACTTGTAGCATTTATAATGCAGTCGTATCCCTGTAGCATTTATAATGCAGGCTGTAACCCTGTTGACATGTATAATGCAGACTGAACTCCCATGACATCTGTAGTGCAGTCTGCACCCCCTGTGACATTTATACTGCGGTCTGTACCTCATTTGACATTCATAGTGCAATCTGTATCCCTTGTAGCATTTATAAAGCAGACTGTGTACCCCTCTGTAAAATTTATGATGCAGTCTGTAATCCTAGTGACATTTATAAAGCAGTCTGTATGCCCAAAGCCCATGACATTTGTAATGCAGTTTGTATCCCATGCAACATTTATAATGCAATCTGTACCCATGTGACATTTGCAGTTCAGTCTGTACCAGCTATAACATTTGAAATGCAGTCTGTACTACATGTGACATTTATAATTACAGACAATATCCCCTGTGACATTTATAATGCAGACTGTACCCCCTGCAACATTTATAATGCAGTTTGTACCCCATGACATGTATCCCATGAAATCTTTATAATGCAGTCTGTACTCCCTCTTGACATTTATTGTGCAGTCAGTAGCACCTATGAAGTTTATAATGCAGTCTGTATCCCTTGTAACATTTATAATGCAGACTGTACCAATCTGGAACATTTACAAGTTAGTTTGCACCCTATGACATTTATTATGCAGTCTGTACTCCCATGACATTTGTAATGCAGTCTGTGTCCCAGTGTAACACTTACAGTGCAGTCTGTACCCCTGTTATATTTATAATGCAGTGTGTACTCCCTGTGTCATTTATGTGGTCTGTAACCCCTGTGACATTTATAATGTTCACCGGGATGCTCATAAATGGCACTCTGTGGGTGTGTTACCATCCTCCATGACGTTTTTACAGACCTTGCCAAGTGCTGAAGGAAAGACCATCTGACTTGCATTCCACTGATGGTAGTACCCCTTATTCTTAAATATTCTCACATATAAAGCATCTTGTTTTATACAAACCCACTTTATGATGTATTCCTGCATGACTATACAGTCACATTATAAAGGTAACTTTGTCTTCACTGTCGCACGTCACTGCTCAGCTATACACCACAAAACCTAAAGGTTTCACAGAAGACATTCACTTGTATTGCCTTTGGTTGCAACAACTGTTCTTAGCTAGATGTATTTGTCTTGAATGTATAGGCTCATAGGTTCATAGGAGATTACTTGTCTAATGACCCTAAATGGCCTTTATTGGCCTAGTCATGCTTCCTCAGTGTAGCTGGTAGCCCTTGATACCACTTATTGTATAGGGGGTATAGCTTGGGTATGAGTGGTTAAGCATTTACAAGCTTTTGCTTGCTAATTGGGACATAGATGGCTGCCTCAGTGTAAATCTGCAGTTCCCCATCTAGTGATCCAAATTATGTTTGAATAAGTGCAGGGTGGAACTCTGTTTCACATGGATGGGAAGCCTGTTCCAGTGAAAAGGGAGTCTCTGAGACACATACATATCCCTTCAACATGCCTTATTTATATTGCAGATGAGGTTCATGTCCTTAGATCAAGAGTTTTGATGCTATGTATTATGTGGATATGCAACAGGTCCATAAGGGCAGGATTAGAGGAAGCCTTGAAGGCCAAACATAGAGCACCCTTCAGCAGTCTGTAGGAAACTGAGTACAGGGATAAGGCTTTGAGGTGGTCCATGCAGGACTCGTTTTCTACACCATCTATTATTTTTGTGAGGAACCTCTGTGGTGGCTCCAGCTGTTGCATATGTCTGTTCAAGTTCGTACCAAAGGGGGCATTGTACTAAATGATTGGTGTTACGAGGGCTGAGTATAATAGAACAATGACATCTTTGAACATTAATGTCATACACTTGCTTATAAGATGTGTAACATAGAATGATTTCCTTACTACTTTAGATACATGATGGTCAAGGGACATGGCACTGTCCTTATATGTTCCCAAACCCCTGACCACAAGGTCAACTCTTCTAGATGTGAATTATCAATGAAGTAATTGCCAGTGGTGCTAGACTTTCTTTTTTTTTTTTCAAAACAGGTTTATTGTTTTAACATACAAGAGAAATATCATAACAATTTTATACAAGTAATTAAAAATAGATATGATTATAACATTCAACAAAACAACTAAAGTATTTACAAAGACATCCACTACAATCAGATCAATTAAATAAACTAAAATACCATGCTATTGAAATTAGGTTTTTTTTAACAAATTTTGTAAATTATCCCATACAATATAATAAGATGTTTTTCTAGTTGTTCTTGACCTAATTGTGTTTATTTCCATATGGCACACTATATTCATAACATTTTTAAATTCATTGAACGAAGGAGGTGTATCTGAAATCCAATTTCTGGTTATTATTTTCCAAGCCACTGCTAGAATAGACCATAACAAGGGAAGCTTAACCTTTTTAACACTTTGAGGTACAGGTGTGTTGAATAATATAAGAGATTTAGAAATAATGAAATTATCTGTAAAAAGAGCCTGCAAAAATTCATTAATTGACTTCCAGTATTCTTTCAATTTTATACAGTCATAAAACATATGAGCCCAGTCAGCATTAATTTCTACATTACATCTCTTACATAGATTATCTTTATTATTTATTTTATTCATCATCAAAGGTGTATAAAAAGATCTATGTAAAAATTTCCATGTATAAAGTCTCCAGACAATGGAAGACGTAGTTCTATAGGCAGATTCCAATATATATTGTTTATCTTGTTGATTTGGTGGGTCCCCATTAATAGAAGTGAAATAATTCCAGTATGAATCTACACTGTAAAAAGTTTCTTGTCTGATAATTTTATGTATGTATGAAAGTTTACCTTTATCAGAAACTTTATGTTGTAAATTTAATATCAAGTAATTAATCAGTTTTGGAATAGATTCTTTAACTGTTATAGACATTAGATCTATTTTATTAATGAGATGTTGTCTAAAGGTCTGAACCTCTAACCAGCAAGTTTCTCTTAGATCAAATTCTTGTTTTAAGAAATCTAGATTTTTAACTTTATTATCAGATATCAACTGATACCAGTACTTTAGATCATTATCTATAGCTAAATGAGTTCCTTCAGAAGTAGATGACAAAAGCATACACTGAGTATACATTATAGGGAATATAATAAAATCCTATTCCCTATACTTAGGGTGCATGAATATAAAGTTACGATAGCTAATAATAATATTTAATGGGTAACAAACCATATGTTTAGGTGTAATAGGTGAAGTACAAAATTCCTTTAGTAACCATAACATGGAGTTATTTACAATCATATTTTTATGTGTTAAGGAGATTTTCATGAAGTGCATACTAATTAGCTCCCAATAATCTTTCCATTTTGCAACATATGACTGATCTATTAATAAAGTGATAACTTTTACAATAGAAGAGATAATATATAAATTAAAGTCTGGAAAAGAAATACCCCCTTGAGACCAGCTATTAGTATGTTTCTTTAATGCAATCCTAGGTCTATTAGGTGCCCATAGGAAATTTAACATTAGTGTAGTCAGTTTCTTGATAATTATTTTTGTAGGTGGAAGTATTATTGATTGTATTAAGTATAAAATCTTGGGGAATATTATCATTTTAATAATTGTAAGTCTCTCCTCCATAGTAAAAAACATATTATTCCAGGTATTAAAAAGGTTTTGTATATTAAGAAAACAGGTATTATAATTATTATATATAATAGATTTAATATCTTTAGATAGTATTATACCTAAATAAGTTATCTGACCTGAATTGGGTACATATTTAGTAAAATCACTAATGAGAATATTTTTTCGTGTATATATAGGTAGTATTTTAGTTTTTTCTTCTTTGAATATTAAACCAGAAATACTTTTAAAATTCATCATTTTATCAAATAGAGACTGCATAGAAGAATTAGATCCTGTTGATGTAATTAGAACATCATCTGCAAAAAGTTGAATTTTGGATGTTGTATTTTCATCTATTTCAAAACCCTCTATGTCAGTACTGTTTCTGATCAAATTAACCCAAGGCTCCATTACTAAAGTGAATAATAGTGGAGAAAGTGGACATCCTTGTTTTGTACCTTTAAAAATGGGTATTTTTTGTGAAACATATGTTCCTACCTTAATATAAGCCAATGTTCCTTTGTATAAATGCTCAATTAGATTTACAAGTGCATCTGAGAAGTTTGTGCACTTCAGTAAGGTAAACAGATAGTCCCAACTTACTGAATCAAATGCTGAACTTATATCAAGACTAATAAGTGTTAAATCTTTCTTTTTCCTATTTGCAAAATCAATTAATGCTAAAGTTCTTCTTATATCATCAAAAGTATTTCTATTTACAATGAAGCCTGTCTGATCTATATCTATAATGCCGGGGATGATTGTCTTCAATCTATCAGCAAAAATACTCATAAACATTTTATAATCAACATTAAGTAATGAGATGGGCCGATATGAAGTACATCTAGTTGGATCTTTATTAGGTTTTAAAATTGGCGAAATAAATGTATATTGCCAAGATGGGGGGGGGGGTTATTAACTCAGTTTGAGCCAAAATAAAAACCTTATGTATTAATGAATATGTGCTTTTAGAAAGGATTTTATATATCTCTGGTATAATACCATCATTACCCGGTGCTTTGTTTGATTTAAGCTTATTTATTTGTGTAATAACCTCTGTATATGAAATACTCTTGTCCAATAGTTTAATCAGTTGTTTATTAAGCTTTTTATTCATGTTTGTGGTTATAAACTCCTTTATTTTATCTTTAGGTTCCATGTTAATGTTACTTATTTATTTGTGTAATAACCTCTGTATATGAAATACTCTTGTCCAATAGTTTAATCTGTTGTTTATTAAGCTTTTTATTCAAGTTTGTGGTTATTAACTCCTTTATTTTATCTTTAGGTTCCATGTTAATGTTATTATGGTTAATTTTGTGAAAGTGATTTCTAAATTCATCTAGTATTTCTGGTATACTAGAAACATTCTTCTTTATTTTTTATCATGAATTCAAAAACAATTGAATTATGATCAGATATAGGACATGAAATTATTTTGGAATTAATTAAATCTGTTACCATCTGGTTAGAAATAAAGACCCTATCTATTTTTGAATAAGTTTTGTATCTGTTAGAAAAAAAGGTGTATGGTAATGATTTTGAATCTGATTATTAATATCATTCAAATGATAAGAATTAGCAAAATCATTTAAATGTTTTGCATTAGATGTAATTCTTCTTTTTCCTATAGTGGTGGTATCACTTTCATGTAGTATACAAATAAAGTCACCAGCTAAAATAATATCTCCTATAGAGAATGATATGATCTTATCAAGATGATGTTTCACTGTATTAATACCAATTCCAGGTATCCAATATACATTAATTAAAGTGTAAGTCTTCCCATTAATTTGTATTGTAACCATACAAAACATTCCTTTGTTATCCTGATAAGACTTAATGGTTTTAGGAATGGGCATACTTTTATTCCATAAAATAGCCACTCCTCTTTTTTCTGAGTGTGCTCTGAACTAACCAATACTGTATATTTGTTTGTGGCTAGTTTATCAATATCTTTTTTCAAGAGATGGGTTTCTTGCAGGAAGACTAAGTTGGCCTTATGTAAATTAATGTATCTTATTAGGCTTGCCCTTTTACACGGATTATTCAATCCATTAATGTTTAAAGAAATTCCTTTTAAAGATGTCATTTGGCATTTTTAAAACTTAAGAATCTTATGATCAAAATAACAAATAACAACATAAGTAATGTTACATCTCCTCCTTTAGGTGTACCTTTAAATATAGCTGTATTTATTGAATCTCTTATGGGATTTTGTATAGGATTCAATTTTGTTTGTAGTGACAATGAGTGTACAAAATATATTGTGGATGTCAAAACTATATACATATAACAATGAACAAGTGAAAATAATGTAAGGATTAAACCTTGCATCCAGCCTGAGTTAAAAACTCCAACTTAGAGTAGTATTTACCACTCAAGTTAACCCCCTACCCTAAGCAGCAGTACCTCAGCTACCACCTTATCAATGTAATACTGGTTATATTTAACTTAAATTAACAGCTTTCAATTCAATTATCTAGCAAGACAAGACTACACATTTGGTAAAACAGCATCATATAAACTAAAATAAACTTTTTTTTTTAAAAAACTATTCATACTACTATATACATCTATGTAATATAATACACTTGTATTCAAATAGCATTCAAATAATCTTGATATTAGGAACCAAGAAGAGAGAGAGAAATAAAAGACGTGAAAGAGGGGGAGAGAGTGAAAGAAAGAGAGAGAGAAAAAAAAAAAAAGGAAGGCATATTTACATATTAATTTATTCAAAGTATGTAAAAATAAGTTCTAACATTCATTTAAATCAAAAACTTTGGCTAATATGGTTCAGACATTACATATATTAAGATGCATCTATTTTCTGTCATGTAAATGCAGTCAACAGCTTCCAAAAAAACCCTTGAATTGCTTGTATATGAGCATTTTACTCATACTCATTATTGTCAATAGAATAAAATATTATATTTATAGAAATTGTTATAAATCATACTGCATAGTTATGCAAATTCTCATAAACACTTGCATTATTGTAAAAAAAGCCATCTGTATTTTGTATGTCTATATTACTGCTTTAAAATATATCACATGACAATTTCTTCCAGAATAGAGTTATAAAGTTATTTATGCTTGTCAATCAGATGAATTAAATGAGTTATAGTAATGTATATGTTTGGAACATAAGTTTTTAACACAGATTAGTATGCTGCAGTCAAGTAGATTTTCAAAAACACTTGAATAAATGTTTCATTTTCTATGCCTTCTAAAATAAGACATTTATTTACTACAAGAAACTGCATCATTTAAAATCATTATAACTGACATATTTTATGAATTATAACATAGATATTTAAGTAATTATATAAAATAACTCACATTTAGATGTTAAAGAGTTAATTTTCCTTCACATAGTCACATTTGCATCAGTTCTACTTCCTGGTAGAGTGTTCTTCCTGTATCTGCAATGTGTCAGTGTGATATCTGGGTCAAAGGTCAGATTGACTGCTTTCAGCTTCTCTGTGAGAATTCTGAGAGTTGAAGCTTTTGAAACAACTCGAGGACACTGTTCATGAGGTAGCCCACATCCCAGATTGTCTCCCTTAACATTTTGGCGGGAAACTTGTTAAAAACTAGTGACAAACATTCATTTAGCAGTGTAAATGCATCTAAACATGACAAAACCTTCGCAATGTATTTTACAGGTTATTACAGCCTCTATGTAAGTGAAATTAAGCCCAAAGTTATTAATAAGTAATAAAACTCAATATTTTTGTCCCAACTCAATTTTTATGCAAATCTTATTATTTACTGTGTCTATATGATCAAAAGCATTTCTATATATTAATATGAAAAAAAATAAAGAGAAAGAATAAAGAAAAGAAAAAGAGAGTAGAAAATAAAAGAGTGTAAGGCAGAAATAAAAAAAAATGTAAGAGAAAGCTATAAGAAGTATATACAATGGAATATTACTTACTGTTTATATTAATAGAGTTAAAAATAAAATAAATTATTTACTATTATTTAGTTCTAATTATTATTAGTTAAAGCATGACAGATTATTTACAAACAAGCATAAGCAGTATAATCAAGAAAGTATAATTAGGATTAGCATTTGAAGAACATATAAACTTTTTACAAGGAATAAAAATGTTATTATTCTATTAATCATATTTTCATTACTCTTCTCTCCCTGCCCTCCCCCACCCTTTACCCACTACATAATCTAAATAGAATGTCATTGTTTAAACAAAGAAAAGAAGAAAAGGAGAAAAAAAAGAGAAAAAAATGTATCAAATTACTGACCTTACTTCTCTTTTTCAGAAAGAGAAACAAATTGAATAATAGCTTGTTATTAGTTCCTCAGATATTTTGACTGGTTATGAAACAAAACATTTCTTTGCACACAGAGAATAACTTTGATTAAATCTTTTTCAGAATATTTGTGGCTTTCTGGAAATGCAGGAACTATATTTAAAAAGATTAATAATGAAGTAAAATGATGAGAGAAAAAAAAAAAAAACATAGAACAAATCATTTGTTTTTTAGTCTCTTCTTCCTCTCTGAAGTCTTCCACAAAGTTTCAGTTGCCAGTCTCTTTAATGAAGGACTAGCCCATTCCATTTCCTCTATTTTATCCAAAATCTTATTTTTTTTATAAACAGTAAAGCAGAGTCTAAGTCATCAAAAATTTTAGGACCATCAGGAAGGAAGATTTTTAGCTTGGCAGGAAACATAAGGTATGTTTTAAACTGTGCTTTTTTAAGCTCCCTTATTAGTGGCAGAAAAACTTTTCTTTTAGCTATTACCAAGGAAGAATAGTCATTGTCAAAACGCACAGTTGTCTCATTAATCTTAACAGGAGCTTTAGCCCAAGCAGATTTAAGAACCATCTCTTTATCAAAGATGATAGAAATCTAACTATAACTGATCTAGGATAGTTTTTGTTAGAGTTAGTATTAGCTATAGATCTATGTGCTCTTTCGATACCAAAAGAGAATGCTTCTGGTAAGTCTAAAGTTTTAGGGAGCCATGTTGTTAAAAAGAAGTAATATTGTTACCTTCAATATTTTCTGGCAGTCCAAAAATCCTAATATTATTGCGCCTAGATCTATTTTCCAGGTCATCCAGCTTTGTTTGTAAATGTGTATTTTGTTTCAGCAGAAACTCAATGTTGATTTCCTCTTCTTGGATTCTATTTTCCATGTCATTCACAGCTTCTTCTATGCCTGTCATCTGGATCTTCTGTTGTTGCAGGTCTATATGTAACAAGTCTATTTGTTTTGTAGTTTTTTCTATGAAGGTATCTATTTTAGTATCCATTTTATCCATCTTAGCAGTAAGTTGCTGGATTATAGTTATCAGAGACTGAAGTTCTTTCTTGATGCTGGAGTCTTGAGAATTTGTCTTACTGGAACTCATTTCAGACTGATAAACTGACAGGAAAATTTCCAAAGTGATTTCTGACAGGAATATTGTTAAAATTTCCTTTCTTTTTTAGATATAGTTCAAGAACTATATAAAACAAACATGTTTAGAAAGAAAATTACTTCAAAAATTAATTTTTAAGTAATTAATTCCTGTCAGTGTAATGAAATTGGTGGAGCTGAAGAAATCTGCTGCTATCCTGTGTTCATCCTTGGCCACGCCCTGGTGCTAGACTTTCTGAAGGAGACAGTTATGCACTTTTTGGCGTTGAGTTTTAGACCATGACTCTAACACCAGCTATTAGTCTAACTAATGTGTGTGTATCATTGAGAAATCCAGTGATAGCACCCAGTTTGTAGTCATCTGTGAACATGTCAGCCAGAGGCCCTTTTAGTTGGCTTTGACTACAGAGAAGCAGATGACAAAAGGGAGCAGCTCCAGCACCAAGTTCAGGACGACTCAAGCAGTGACTGGCCTATTTGTGGAGGTTGACTCACCTACACTGATTTCTTGAATGCACCCTTTCCAGCTCTTTATTCAAGCAGCAGTCCAGTAGACCTATCACACAACCATATTTGTGGAAAAGGTACCAAACAATAACAAATATGATCTCTTTTCTCATCTGCAAAGAAGAATCAAGCAGACCAAAAGCAGGAGAAATGCAGAGACATCGCCTAAAACATATGAAAATTGTGAATGTATTCTAACAGAGTGCTGCACTGATTTGCCTAAAGTCTAATTTCATATGTTGTTCCTTCTAAACATATGGATGACAAATCAACTAGTTAATAAAGTACTATTTTAAAGGGATGGGATGAAAGTTTTGGTAAGCAGAATGGCCATACAATCCACTAAAATACTGTCTCACTAATTGACAGAAGGAGGTAATTCTGAGCATACTGTGAGTGCTGAGATGAGTGCCCTTGGTTAACATCATAGATAAACCATTACTAATTTCATGAAGAGGTCCACTGTAGTTGGTCAACATAAAGCTGATTGAAATAATTCAGCAAGTGAGTTTCAATGAACTGTGCTTCTTCAAAAATCTGAGTGGGGGACCTCACACTCCTTACTAAATATCATCATCATCATCATCAATCCCCCTTCCCCATTTTCTACATGGGGTTAGGGTGTTGTGCCAATTGCCACCATCTCTCTCAATTCAATGTCACTGTCCTACCTTCTTCGACAGTCATGTTTGACTGTTACAGGACTTCTCTCATACAATCCATCTTACTTCTTTGCTGGATGCCCTTGTTTCCTCTTGCCTACTTCTTGTCTGTTCCAAATTTTCTTCACCAGATTGTCTTCTGCTTTTCTGCACATGAACCTGAACCACATAACCTATTATCTTTGATCTCTGCAATTGGAGCAACTTTGTATTCTACTCTGATGTCCTCATTTCTTCATCTGTCTCACAGTGTGTGCAACCTACCACCTCTCTCAGGCACTTCATCTCCATCACCTCTACCTTCCTCTGCTGCTCTGCCTTTACTGCCCAGGTTTCTGAATCAAACAGTAGTACTGGTCACACCACTGTTTTGTACACCTTACTTTTCAGCTTCTTTGACATTCTTTTAACATACACTGCACTTGACATTATGTGCCATTTGGTTGCAGCCCACCTGATTCTAGCTTTGACCACCCTGTTTGGTCTTTCCTTCACCTTAACCAACCCTCCCAGATGCTTGAATCTGGGTTAACCTGTTCCACTATTTTTCCTTCTATCTCAGTTCTCAGCTTTTTTCTGATTCCCCATTTGCTGCCATTACAACTGTCTTATCTGTACTCAGTTTCATCTCATGGACCTTCAGTTTTGCATTCCCTGTCTTTTGCTGAAGATCTAGTTCAGAATCTGCCTGTAATCCATAACATCTACAAACAGCAATGTTGTTGATCTGTCCCCTCTGACTTTTTTGCTAATGTAGTGCATTTCCAGTATGGACGGCAATGAACTGTGATGCACATCCACTCCCACTGGAAACTCTCTGCGAGGCAGAACACTGTTTGTACTTGAGTCATTGGGTCCTTGTCCATAGCTTGCGCAAATTTTACCAATGTTTCTGGGACTGTAAATCACAGCAGGACTGCTCAAATCAGCTTTCTTGGGACTTTATCATATGCCTTCTTCAAGCCTGTGAATGTCCATTTGGACTCTTTCTTCATATCTCTCTTCTTTTCAGCTATCTGTCTCACTGCCAATATCAGATCTATTGTGCTGGATCCTGATCAGAATATGAAATGCTCATCTCCCATCATATTTCTACTACTATGTGTATTTGTTTATCTATTACTGTCACCAGACGTTTCATGCAGAATGACATGAGTTTGATACCTCTGTACTGCCACAGTTGTGGATGCCCCCTTTGTTGTACATTGACACAAGTATGCTTATTCTCCATTCTTGAAGGATAGGCCTTTCTCTCCGTACTGCTGTGAGTAACCCCAGGAGCTATTTTCCCCTGTCTCATCCAACATCTTGATCATATCTGCTGTAACTTGTCTGACCCGCTGCTTTCCCTGACTTCATTTTCCTTAGTGCTGTTCTTACTTCTTCTATGGTGGACTTCTTCTCTTCTCTCATTGTAGGCTGTGCATGGGGCAGTGGGATTTTCTTTATTCAAAAGCTGCTGAAAGTTCTACTTCTGCCTTTGATGTCCTGTTGACAGGTGAGCAGGTTCCTGCTGGCATCTTTTATAAAGGGTCCCTAAAGTATCTTCTTTATCTTTCTTATAGGTTCATAGGTTTATAGGAGGTTACTAGGCTAATGGCCTTAGGGCTTTTACAAGCCTAACCATGTTATACCCGTGTTTCATAATTGACCTTGGTTAGATGGTCGTTTTTCACAGAGCAAGTCTATGATCAGCACCAACTGCCCCGTCCATGAGGAACATAGGTGCCACCCCTGGGGTGAATTTATGGTCTCCTATCCAACTGTCTAGATTGTGCTTGAATAGGGTCATTGAGGAGCACAGCTTTACATAAATTGGGAGTTTAGAGCCGCAATCTCTGGGACATATATCTGTTTCTCCAGCATGTTCTGTTAATGTCACAGGCTAGGTTGAGATCCCTGGAGTGAGTGACTCTTGTCCTATTTGATTTGTGGATGTGCAACATTCCCATTTGGACAGGGAGAGAGACTGCTCTGTAGGCCAGGCACAAGTCACCTCTCAGCAACTTGTAGGATACAGAGTGCAGTGACAGGGCTTTCAGTCTTTCCATGGTCATGTTTTGGAGGCCCTGAATTTTCTTAGTGAGAAACAATGGTGGTCTCTCTAGCTGCTGCAGGTGTCTCGTGAGGTACATGCAAAAGGGAGCATTGTACTCTATTACTGGTCTGATGTGGGTTGAGTATAGAGGAGTTATAATATCCTTAGTCTGGGCTGTGGCACCCTTACTAATGAGATGCACAATGTAGAAGGCTTTCCTTACCACTGTGGACTCATTGTGACTTACGTTTAGATTGCTATCAACATGTGTTCCCAAATCTTGCACCACTCAGTTTGAGCTTAGGGGTGTTGTCAATATTCTAATTTGCAGGGACTTCCTCTTTGCCAAAGGGGGTAATAATGCACTTTTTTGCATTTAGCTTTTGTCCGTGGCTTTGGGACCAATCATTTATCTATATTAGACCCTTTTGTAATTTGTTAATATCGTTTGGGGACTCAATTATTGTGCTCAGTTTGCAATCATCAGCAAACTTGTAAGCCACAGACAGACCATCTACTTTCACCTGAACTTCCAAATAATAGATTCCAAACAGTAGAAGGCCCAGGATAGATTCTTGTGGCATGCCACTGGTAACTGGTCTACCGGTAGAGGTGGAATCCCCAAGTTTGACAGTATGTGTTCTGTTGGTGACCCAGTTGGCTACTCATCTAGTGATGTATGGATTAATCCCTAGCTGGGAGAGTTTCTCAATGACACCTGAGAGAGGGATTGTGTCAAAAGCCTTGGCTAAGTCAAGATAGGCTGTATTTACTGTTTTCCTTCATCCAAGGCTTTGGTGACATTCTCAAAGAAGTCCAACAGGTTCAACAAGCATGGTGTACTCTTAATGAAACCAAACTGGGTCGGGTCAAGAGTTTAAAGGTTGCCTATGTCCTTGTTGATAAGGCCCATGATGACAATTTTTTCCATGGCCTTGCAGATAAGGCTGGTTATACTTATGGGTCTATAGTTCACAGTGTTGGGTGATGGACACCCTTTGTGCAAGGGGATTACTGTTGCTGTTCTCCACTCTGCTGGAACAAAGCCAGTGCTCAGGCTAAGGTTAAAGATAGTGTCAAGAGGTTCCACTAGGTCGTGTTTTAGATTGTTTGATAAGCAGTGTGGGATGTTATCTGGTCCCACAGAGGCCATGTGTTTGGTCTCGGAGAGCATGGATATGACCTTCTCTTTGGAGATACTAGGTAGAGGACTGGTGTCAGGTATGCTTTAGGGTATGGCTGATGTGGACAGGGAGGTTAAAGTTTGCACCACATCTGTCAGCTAGCAGGTTGGCAATTTTTTCAAGTACAGTATGAGAGGTACCATCCACTATAAATTCAGCATATAGTTGGGTGTTCCCATTTAGATATTGGACATAGATAAGGAATGCCTTATGATTATCCTTAGCTAAGTTTGCTAATTTAGCTTCATAACTGACTTCAGAGAACTTTACAAGATATCTGATTTGCTTGTTCAAGCTGTGGAGGATATTCTTCTTCTGCTGAGTAAGTTCCCTCTTGTTCTTAGACATCAGTTTCTTCCTTTTGTTATATAACCTATTTATACTTGTGGTTCATCAAGGTGGCCTGTTTTTTCAGGAGGACCTGGTTTTGATCCAGTCAGGTACAGCTGAGTCTTTGAAGTTGTTTAGATATTTATACAGGGCATTTGTGTACTCCTCTGCATAGGATTCATTGTTGGCTGTGTTAGCAGGGGATTTGAAACTTTTTATACCATCATCTAGTAGGCTGTAATTTGCTTTGGAGGAGTTTTTCAGTTTTGTTTTGCTCCTGTGGAGGTGTCAGGTCTGATTGTTATTTCAAACTAGAAAGATTTATGGTCTGAGCTTACCAGGGAGGGCAACACACAGGGGGTAGTGCAGTGACCACCCATGTTGATGAGTACTAATTTGAGCCCCTTGTGGATGTGCAGATTAGCTTTTCCAGGACATTTGCATTGACAAAGTCTAGGAACCTCAGGGTGAGCATGTTTATGCTTGTGTTTATCACCCAGCCGATGGAAGGATAGTTGCAATCTCCCATTACCAGAATGTTTGGCTGTATAGTGAGTGACTCTAGTACGTCCAGGTAGGCTGCATGCTTCTCTTGGTTCATGGTGGGGGACCTGTAGCTAACAATGATGTGGTAGGGTGTTTTTCCTATAGTTATTTGGACCTGGAGTAGCTCAAGAGAGTCATACAGTTTAACTAGTCTTGTGCCGTAATTGCCTTTGATGAAGATGGATGCACCTCCACCTTTGGCTCTTTGATTCTGGTTTTGGGTTCTGAGCATGTGGAAGCCATTGTAACCTTACAAAGCTGGGGTGCTTTCTGCAGCCTTGAACCATGTCTCAGTGACTGCACAAATGTCAGCATCTTCCAAGGTGATAAGTACTTCCAGGGAGTGCAGTTTTCTGTTTAGACTCTTAGCATTAGACAGCATAAACCTGAGTTTGTCTCAAGTGGATTTTTTTTTACATCAGACATTTTGTTGTTTTGACATTGCCTAAAAAAAGGCACTACAGGGGAGGCAAGAGCCTTTGTCAGTATCTGAAAGCCTAGAAGAGATAGGTGAAGACCATCTCTGGCCAAGCAGTGTAGTCTGTCAACCATCTCTTCTGAGGTTGACCGATACTGGATCCCCCTGGATTGACACCAGAAACTAAGCTAATTGTTAAAGTCAGTCATTTTTTGTCTATATTGTACATAAGAAAACTACAACAACACATAAAAACTTTGCAAAACTTAGAAATATTTTGGCAATCTCAGAAGGTTGGCAAACTCAGAACAGCTTTTGCAGTACCAGAGGAGGTTAGGAAATATTAGAATACTATTAAAACAACCTAAGAGCAGTACAGTAACAAACTGATGGTGTTTCTTCAACAAGTGTAGGCCAAAAAACAGTGATAAATTCAGCAAAATCAATAAATACAGTACACAAGTGTTTTTATATCAGATTTGTAGGTCCAGGTGGTTTTAGAAACAACCCAAGTCTTGTAGTCACAGGTGTCCAAGCCAGGCACAGGGAATCTGAATAAATGAGCATAATCTCACAAAATGTAATTCTTTTATATCAGCAGGATGAAAGTCTTTTACTCAGTTAATCTCAGGCCAATCAGATAAAAACACAATACACTTTCTACCAGCAGTTTCCAACTTGGATAGGTTGCATTCAGCTCTGCTCCCACCACAGTGCAAAAGAACCTTCTTAAAGTAAAACAAACTGATTTTGAGCTCAAGTGCAGTAACACATGCTTTATAACAAAAGTCAAAATTCCTGCAGTATCAGGAATCCTTGGAAATAAGCTCACTAACCCTGAGACATGTTCAACAAAATATAGAAAAAACTGCACATCGTTAGAGAACTACAACAATACAGAAAAACTTTGCCAAATTTAGAAATATTTTAAACAGACTTGGGAGAACTCTGTCATTGACTTGCAGCCTGATAATGCTTTTTGTGCCATGTACAAAGTCACCTCCCAGAAACTGCTATAGTTCCTCTGATGCCTTGTTATTGATATTGCAACTCTCTCTTAGCCTGTTTGTTAGCCTGGTCTATCTTTTCTATCTCCAACATTTTCCTGTACTCCTTTTTTTATGACTTCCCGGACTTCTGCATTCCACCATCAGCTTTTTTTATGTACCTTATAGCCATACCTGGCTCAGCTGCGTATTCTATAATCCTCATACTTGCTGTTTTAATGTGCTACCATTTTTCTTCAGCTCTTCCTACTTCGCCTTCTTTCTGAGGTGCTAGAGCCCTGAGTAATTCCTTGAACTCCTGTGCTTTCTCTCCAGTCAATTTCCAGGTGTTCGGCTTAGTCTCTGTTGACATTAGAGCCTTCTCTGACTACTTGCAGCTGATTGTGGTAACCAGTGGTTTATGTTGTGAGCTGACTGTTTCACTAGGGATGACTTTGCAATCAGTGAGTCTACCCCAATGCCAATTTCCTTACTAGGAGTATGTCTTCTTGACTAACATGCTGACGGCTCCTGTGTGTGCTTTTGTGGCTGTCTCTCATGCTTGTTACAGTCCCTACTTAGCATACCTTTTCCAAAACGACAGCATGAAGCACATTTGGTGGACTGGGTTTCAGTGAATTTTGTCAAGGTGAATTACCATCCTCATTTTCTCTTCCTTCTTTCCCTCAGTTTCTCAATTTGTCCTAAAAGTTCAAGATTTCTATCTAGTTATGGTTTGCTGGGCTTAGATTAAATATCATTTTGGCTTACATCCAGTGTGGCAAATACTTATCAGGAACTGACTTCAACTCATGTGACTTAGTCCAGAGTTTTCCCTCTATTTAGAGATCTGCCATTAACTGCTTAGATTACGATGAACAACATTAAACCCCTCCAAGTCATGTTATCATTAAAAGCCGGATTTATTAATTTTGCTTTCTCTATACAAGATGATGGCAGCTTAATGGCATACTGAGTAGCACTGTCATCTCATAGCAAGAAGTTATTTGGTTCAATGTCAAGCGGGGGTGGCTGGGACTGACTACAGTTTCTTGGCAAGTGCTGAGCATTCCAACCTTTGGATCCATATTGTTAGTGGAAATAAGAATGAGGGGACTGTTTGTTTCCAGCATCCTCCTGCTGCCGCTTTTGTGGACTACAGTGATCTACAACCAGACTGATTCTTCTGTGCACTGCAGTGAACCACAACCAGTGTTGGCTCTTCTGTGGAATGCAATGAACCACTACCAGCGCCGGGTCATCTGTGGACTACAATGAAACACAACCAGCACCAGCTCTTCTGCAGACTACAATAAACCACAACCAGTACCTGCTCTTCTGTGGAATACAATGTAACCACAGCCAGCATTGGTTCTTCTACATTCTAGTGAGGGTGTACTGTGGGGCTGAAATTTCCCACCCACAGCAGAAAGGATCTGACTGTCCTCCTTCATGTTTTTAAGGTGCTGATTTCAGGTTTGAAGAGGAGACCTTCTAAAAAGTGGCCTTCTGTTCCCTTTGTACAGTCTTCCATTTTCTCCATGGCTAACAAAAGATATAGACATTGCTGTTTTATGGATAATGGCTGCTTCTGCTTGTTAATCTCATGAGTGACAAAATCTGAATGTATCTTCTTTCAGCATAGCAGAAACTTTCTTGGAGCATCTGTCATAATATTTCTTTCTTTACTGATTTCTTTCTAGGAATTATTTGACTCTTTCTTGGGTTTCTTAGCATTAACATGGAAGTTAAAGCAAGCTGGTTTACTTTCTAACAATTTCCCTTTCAGTAACTGAGCAGTTGAGTGACTGTGCCCAAATGTGCAAGATAAGAATCCCCTTAGCTATGGCAAGTGCCTTTCTTCAATGTCCAAATGGTTCTGTGTACCATTTCATTCAGTTGTGGGTAATGTGGGCCCGCAGTTTTATGCTTAAACTGCCACTCTCATCCAAATATTTTATATCCCTGGCTCATATACTATGGACCATTCTCTGATATGACAACACCTAGACTTGAAAATGTGTTTACCACACCGACACTTGGAGTATCTTTCATTTTGATCATTTCAAGGTGCTTGAAGTTTTGAATATGAAGCTTCTTTGAAATTAAACACAATATTTGTCAAGTATGATCTGGTGGGTTTAGTACTATATGACCTAACATTTCTTCTCATGATTTTCATTATAGTATGAATGAATTATTACAGTTTTGCAAGGTCTGATTGTCATATATATATATATATATATATATATATATATATATATATATAGATAGATAGCCAATACTTTATACTTCTAGCTTTTTCCTTGCACTTCACTCTTCCAGGATGTAACTTATATTCTCTCAAGAGAACTCCAAAAACCAAAACGAACCACAAACAGAACCAGTCCTGTAACACAAATCCAAAGACCACACTAGGACAATGTATTTAGCACTTTCATCCACTTTTCATTGCGTGAACTTCTTCAGAAAAAACAATTTGCCCTACCCAAACTTCCTTTTTATATCTTGTCTCTAATAACACACAGGAAATTACATCAAATGAATTTAAACTAAAAATATTTGCATAAATAGATGCATCTATATATCTTTGATTTGTAAAATACATTTTTTCTATTTTTCTTTATAGTTAAAAACTTATTTTGTACAGATGAATGCATAAAATGTATACATATGAGTTTACCTGTATAATAAAAAACATTTTAAATTTATCGATTCATTCAATCTGGGTGCACTATCTGCACCTAAATACAACTGCCAAAATGTTTCTTTGCACTCTTAAATGTTGTTAAGATCACCTTCAAACAAAACCTTGTCCATCTTCTCTAAAACAAAGAATGTAATTTTTTTAAAATCAGGACAAATCAGTGCATGTCTAGCGAGAGAATTTGTTTTGCCTTTCTTTTGGTAGCCAAGTTATGCTTGTATGTCCTGTGTTTTAAACTTCGTACAGTTTTTCCAATATAATAACTTTCACAGGACATGCATGTAGCAATATATACAACATATTCACTATTACAATTGTAATAGTTTTTCATCCAGAAAGTTTTATTTTGGTGACTGAGAGTCACAAAGGAAGAGTTACTAATGAACCTGCATTGTTTGCAGTTTCTACAAGCATAAGTACCCTTTTTGTTACATCCTACTCTAGTCATACTAGAGGTTGTGTTGTTTCCAAATTCTACCATGTTCTTAATGTTAGTTACCTTCTTATATGTGAATCTGGGTGCTAATCCTAATGTCACCTCTAACTCTTTGTTCCCAAGTATAACTTTCAAATTGTTCTCTATGATGTTTTTAATGTGCCACATTTCATTAACTATGGGTATAAGAAATGCACTCATGTACTTCAGTGTTTTATTTTCAAATTCACTTAATGTATTGTCCTTCACCGAACCTACCATTATGTCAGTGGAATGCCAAATAGGAGAAGCCACCCCCCTTCTTAATACTATAACTTCTTCATTTTCTATATTTTTTAACCACTCCTGAGTGTAACCTTTGGATGTAAAAAGTGATCTCAAAAACAGAACTTCTTCTGTATCAATGTCATTGTCAGAAGTTAGTCTACTTAATCTGATGATTTGTCCTTTTATGACTCCCCTTTTCATGGGTTGTGGATGTAAACTGTCTTTGTGCAAATATTGATTAGCGAATACTGGTTTTCTATAAACCCTACTCACAAACTTTTTTCTCTCCATATCTATACTTACATGTAAATATAGAAAATTAATAGAATCCCCAAATCCACTGATTTTAAAATCAAAAAAATCTGTAGTGGAATTGAGGTCCCTTACCAGATCCGCAAATTCCTCATAATTTCCATTCCAAATAAAGAACAAATCATCTATGTATTTGTAGTAGACTTGTACTTTGTTGAAGCTAGGATGTTGGTTTAAAAACTTTACAACTCAAAGATATATAGATGCATCTATTTATTTATGCAAATATTTTTAGACTTCTGTAGACTAACTTCTGACAATGACATTTATACAGAAGAAGTTCTATTTTTGTGATCACTTTTTACATCCAGAGGTTACACTCAGGAGTGGTTAAAAATATAGAAGTTATGGTATTAAGAAGGGAGGTGGCTTCTCCTATTTGGCATTCCGC
The DNA here is from genome assembly GCF_019279795.1 of Protopterus annectens. Lineage (NCBI taxonomy): Eukaryota > Metazoa > Chordata > Ceratodontiformes > Protopteridae > Protopterus > Protopterus annectens. The sequence goes on along the minus strand of NC_056728.1, from coordinate 1,703,434,478 downwards.
TGACATAATGGCAGGTCCAGTGAAGGACAATACATTAAGTGAATTTGAAAATAAAACACTGAGGTACATGAGTGTATTTCCTATACCTATAGTTAATGAAATGTGACACATTAAAAACATCATAGAGAACAATTGGAAAGTTATACTTGGGAACAAAGAGTTAGTGGTGACATTAGGATTAGCACCCAGATTCACATATAAGAAGGTAACTAACATTAAGAACATGGTAGAATTTGGAAACAACACAACCTCTAGTATGACTAGAGTAGGATGTAACAAAAAGGGTACTTATGCTTGTAGAAACTGCAAACAATGCAGGTTCATTAGTAACTCTTCCTTTGTGACTCTCAGTCATCCAAATAAAACTTTTGGGCGAAAAATTATTAGAATTGTAATAGTGAATATGTTGTATATATTGCTGCATGCATGTCCTGCAAAAGTTATTATATCGGGAAAACTGTAAGACGTTTAAAATGCAGGATATACTAGCATAACTTGGCTATCAAGAAGAAAGACAAAACAAATTATCTCGCTAGACATGCACTGATTTGTCCTGATTTAAAAAAATTTACATTCTTTGTTTTAGAGAAGATGTACAAGGTTTTGTTTGAAGGTGATCTTAACAACATTTTAGAGTGCAAAGAAGCATTTTGGCAGTTGTATTTAGGTGCAGATAATGCACCCAGATTGAATGAATCGATAAATTTAAAATGTTTTTTATTATACAGGTAAACTCATATGTATACATTTTATACATTCATCTGCACAAAATAACTTTTTAAGTACAAAGAAAAATAGAAAAAATGTATTTTACAAATCAAAGATATATAGATGCATCTATTTATTTATGCAAATATTTTTAGTTTAAATTCATTTGATGTCATTTCCTGTGTGTTATTAGAGACACGATATAAAAAGGAACTTTGGGTAGGGCAAATTGTTTTTTTCTGAAGAAGTTCACGCAATAAAAAGTGGATGAAAGCGCTAAATACACTGTCCTAGTGTGGTCTTTGGATTTGTGTAACAGGACTGGTTCTGTTTGTGGTTCGTTTTATATTCTCTCAAGCATCTATTCTATCATGTGGTTAGATACCATAATCATGTCAGCACTTGCACAGCTTACTTCTTCCTAAATGAAAAATAAGATCAGACTTCTGATTGATGATTTTATTCTGGACAACCTCTCATTGTGACATCTACCAAGTAACTGCTTTTCTAGGTCAGTGCCAATAGATCTCTAAAATACTTTTAATTTTATGCTCTGTCTTTGGCAGTTATGGTGTTGTTCAAAATAATCCGTAATTGTTTTTCTACAGAATGTCCATTCTGCTCTCCTAAACTATCTGCTACATGTAGATCATTGTCTGGTCTGTAGTTCCCATTCAGGTAATGCTTCTGTAGGTTAAGCAACATCTGTAATACTGGAGGTGCCTTGTGTGCAGACTTAAAATGTGATTTTCATGGTTAATGTGACTGCCAAGTACAGGAGAGATCAAGTGACATGCATTCCTTAACAACATTAACCCTTATTGTTAGACATGTACTAGATACACCGCTCTCTGCATGTGAACGTAAGATATTCCACAAGACTTATTGATTAGCCCCTTAGCCTTCACTGTATTTATTAAATGAGTGATGAAGCATGTTGCTGATGTCAAATTGATTCAGTATGTAGATCACTTTATAGTCTTGCTCAAAGGTGACATTGTCTGTGTCATCAATTCTACATTGCAGAGCACATTCAACTGTATATAATTCTGACTACGTTCTTCTGGGCTGTGTCTGAAGACTAATAGTATAATTTTGCAAGGCTGTGTTATTTAGTCATTTGTTCCAAAGCATGTTCTCAGTGTGTTTACTGTCATCTCTATGAACTGCAGTTTGGGAATTCTTTAGCTGTTGACAATGTTCTTTTTTTCAGCTTATCTCAGCCCAAATATTTTCAGTCTGTATGTATAACTTCACACTGTATGGACTGAAGCTGTGAAATTGTACTTAGTTAATATGCTGCGCTTCTGTATTAGGTTATGTAATAACTTTGCTATTTGACTATAACTTATTATGTTAAAGTGGAGCTTTTCTGGCCAAACTTCTGCTGAAAATGGAATATTATCCCAGTCTGACTTTCCCTGTAAACAAATGTCAAATAAATACAAATAAAATAAATAAAGTGAGCACTACACCTTATATCTATAAGGATCCTAAGAATGAGAGTGGTAAACATACTTCATCCGAAGCTCATAATCTCTCTGTATATTCTTTTTCATTGTTTGATCATTCCACAAGTGAAGTATTTAGTTATACCAAACCACTTGGACAGACCGCTGATATTCAGATACAGTCTGATTATCATATAAGTACTGTATCAGCCTAGCTGAACAAATCAAAAATGTTGACATCTTTATACAGTTAGGGTCCTTCTTAACCTAATACATGACTTCTTTCTGTACCACTGTATCTCCTTCCATCACTTACCTATTTTGTGTCCAAATTCACTAGCCTCTAGTCTCCAGTTCTTCAGAAACAAGAGCAAGGTTATAAAAGGAGTTTCAGATTTGTAAGCAAATTACCCCACTAGACTCCATTACTGTTCCTCATTTCACTGTTTTCAGTGGCTTAAATACCATCAACACTTAATATGAATTAAAGTAAAGTGTACATGTAAACTAATATATTACTCCAACTGCACCTCACATGATACAAACCACATTGTGACCTTTGGTCTGTTCATAGGCTTCTCATAACCTTGTCTATATCCAGGAATGCATTTCATTAATCATGTTTCTCTGTCCATGTTGGCATATAACAGATGCTTGTCTGCACTGCAGTAAACGGTTTCAAGTATGCATTCAAAGACTCATCAAAAGATTATCTAGTCTATAGGTGAGTAGATATGTAATTCACATGGTGAATTAGTGGGACAGTTAGTAGAACATCCAAAAATGTCCCCCACTGTCTTTAGGCTAATGTACCAGAATGCTATGGTCTCCTTTCCAAACCCCGACTGCTTGAACTTTGGATTTCCTGTTTGTAAAGAGAAAAGAACAGGGCCATAGCAGGAGAGGCTACAGGACATGGCTAATGGCACACAGCTCTAGTAGCAACCAAAAATAAAAGATTTTATATATATATATATATATATATATATATATATATATATATATATATATATATATAGTCATGCTAAATAGAGATACCATTGTGGAGTTTAATGAAAATTGTACAATGACTGGCCATTAGCATCCAAAAAGTAGCCTGCTGATTGGTCAGCCCAACCAGTGTGGCCATTGTAAATCCGAGCATATACCAATGGAAAAAGGTGCAGTCATCCGGACTTTTTGCCATTGGTATATACTGTACCTTGTAAATTTTTTAAACAAAAATAAATAAAATTAGAAATCCAGACAGTCTGGACATACAAGAGAGACAGGACGGAGTAATACTAGGAAAATCAGGGACATTATTCAAAACTAAAGACACATACCTGATTTTCCTTGTGTTTCCTCCATTCAGTCTCTCTCCTGCCCCTAAAGTGCCTGAAAAAATTTTTTTGTTTAAAAAAGGGGGAAGCAATGGAGACCTTTCTTTCTACATGGCTTCCTTTCCAAAGCACTGATGTACTGGGTAAGCATGGGAATGCACGTCCCACACGCATGTACAGTGCATCAAAAAGAGCAACAGAATATGCAGCAGAAGTGGAAGAACACCATGACACTGTTATACAAAGACATAATTTAAGAAAAGTAAGGACATTTTGTCTTAAATAATGTCACTGTATAATAGCAATAACTGACTCCTTGGTGTGGTATATTGAAGGATTACCCATGGTTGGCTTTATTTAATCACTTGGGCTTCACCCTCATGATTAAACCACATCATCAGTCATTGCTATATTATCTGCTTGGATATGTACATTATAATTAGAATTTTAAACTTACTTCTGCCATTATATCTGTAGCTGTTTTTTGATAATAAGAAAAAATGGCAATTTATGTTGTAACAGCTTTTGTTCCTCCTTCTTTTGGATGTTCACCCTATGTATTACCCCTTCCTTTTTATTTCTGTAATTGTCTCATTTCTAATTATAGCATGCCTGAGAAAAGTTAATCTGATTCTTGCCTTCTTTGCTTTAGTTCTCTTTTTGATTATTTTTTTGTAAATATTATTCTTATTTTCTTTAATGTACACCCAATTGTGATTGCCCATCAACTGATTAATACCTATGATTTATGCATATTATATTTAAATCTATATTAACATTTGTTCCTGGAGCTTTGCTCCCTAGAAATGGATTGAAAATGAGGACTGTTCTGATTGACACCCCTGGTCATCAAATGTAAATAAATAAATAGACGAATAAACAAATAAATACCTAAGAGTGTAGTGAAGAAAATTCTCAACTAAGATGGCTGTGCCACTCACGTGTACTGCCCAAGCCTGTCATATCTAAATATAGTACAGGCTGCATCACATATCTAAATATAGTATAGGCTGTAAGAATGAAGATGGTGAATATGCCAGACTGGTCAAGACAACTTTTAGATAAAGCAAATATACTGAATGATTCTTTTGTAAGCTTAGCTTTAAACTGATGGGTCTTGCTGTGGAGATAGATAAAAATGGTTAACCTTTTTAAGATGGCTATGAGAAGGTAGATGCAATAGCAGGTGAAATGGTTCTAGGGTTGCTGTTAATGTCAGTAGATAGAAAAAGACATATGCTTGCAAAGTGCCAGCACTTTTAGCATTTCAAAGCAATCTGTTTAAGGATGACAGTGGAGGTATAGCAGAGTATTCCAAGGCTGGTTACTTAGTGTAGAGGAATGGAGTCCTGCTTGCGACCCGGGTGACATTTCATTATTTAGTGGTTCAGGCGATAGAAAAGATGGACAAAGGCATGGAAAGGAGGGGAAAGGAAGAGGTTTTCTGCTGGCAATCAAGGCTAGGACATGTTTCCTAGTTGTGGCAGGCTGCCATTGTGATGGTGACTGGGATGGCATGCAAGACATGGTGCGAGGGTGTACTGATGTCATCACCTAATTAGGGATTCTCTGACCCTGAAGCACAGAAAATTACGCCTCCTACTACATGTATGATATCTGCCCCCCCCCCCCCCCCACAAAGCTGTTACTGCTTTTTTGGGGGAAGGGCAGCTTTAATGACAGCAGACCATGAGGTCTTTGCCTTCCTGGAGACGGAGAGCTCACCTGCAGGGTTACAGTAGAATTCAGTTTCACAGCTTTTGGTAAGCTGCATAAAGCTCAAAGACCAACATAACGCAGGCTCCAGGGTCATAGAGTAGACATTAAAACCAAAACAAGTATCTGAAGAATTTATTAATGATTCTAATGAATTACATTTCCTTACTTATAATGGCAGATTTCACCATATCACCTGTAATTAATGGACATGAAGTATGAGATTTATCTGGAATTGGGATTTAATCACTAACTACTGTATTTGTTGAAATTAAGGTGGTGAAATGCCATTTAAAACTTCAGCTATTTCAGAATATTTACAAAGAAGTATATCCTGGTTAAGAATAGGACCAATTCTATTACTACCCTTTTTGATACTGCTGACATAACTTTAAAACTTTTTAACATCATATTCTTAGTCAAGGATTCTTAATAACCACTTTTGGATGTCTTCATTTTATTTTTCAGTAATCTACCAAATTTATTTTTTTGTCTTAAGGAATTTGAGCCAACTAGTTTAAATAATTTGTACTGCCTCCATTTTTTCTTGCTAATTTATTTATGGCCAATTAATCTAACTTATTTGCATGTATTTATTAACTGCACGCATTTGCTCTCAGACAGCTGCCAAGGTCCTGATGGCACAGATGAAGCATCAGTATTGTAATCAAGTTAATTAATGTCTTCTAAAGGTAATTTATCACTAATCCATGAGCAGTCATAACTCGTTATAACCATTTTAGAAGCATTAATATTTGAATGTACAGTAAATCCTAAAGCTAAATGATCAGGGGCCCCTAATGGAGGAAGACATTTAATATTATGAATGTTATTACAAACATTATTAAGCAATAGAAACAAAGTGTTGTAATTTCGACTAGAAAAATCAATAATCTAGACCATATTTCTCAATGTCATTAAGCCGTAAAATTCATGTTCAATTGGTGAGCTGCATGTTCCACACCTCAAGTTAATATTAGAAAAATTAGAGTCACCTAGGATTATCAAGTTTTTTAAATAACAGTTATGAACCAAAAATTCTAAATATTGAATTTTCTGTTCAACATTCATTCTTGGGCTGTGATAGCTGCAAGTTACCTGTAGACTGGTATTATTGAAAAACCCAGGAAGTTTAACGGCAAGAGACTCCATATCAATATTGTCTCATACAGTTTTGAGGGGATGGAATCATGATCAAAAATAGCAATCCCACCTCAAGAAGTGCCAATTCTTAGGCATTTATATTTAGTAAGTTGTAATACGGTAAACATCACTGAGTTGCCATGCCCCAGTGGTAGCTATTACAGAAAGTCGTGCCTGATCAGCTCTAATTGATAATTCCTCATTCTTATTTGTAACTGCATGCATTAGGGTAGTAAATTTTTGTAACTCTACTAAGCCTATTATCCTATTCATGTCTTTGGTCAGAGTAAGACTGTAATATAAAATGTGTTACTAGTTTGCAAAATGTCTTACTCGAATACTTACCACCTGAGAAGCTAGTGTGAATGTTGCCCCTGCCAAACACTTCAGTTTTGCCCAAATATTCATCCCAGTATCTAATCAGGTTAGTGTCCTTATTCTGACAAAAAAACAAAACAAAACTTAGTCATTTGTTGTATAGCACTGCCTGGAATGTTGGCAGCTACATACAAATCGCTTACCCCAGCATGAAGCACAATAGCTCCAAAAGACCATCTGTTTTTATATTTTTTAATGCATCATAAGTATCATTTAGTTTTGCAGCACTAAAGACTGGAGACAATAACTTTTTCCCTACTAATGTTTGTAACAGGCCTGATTATTTTCGTAATAAATAACAAAAATAAACAAATAAATAAAATAAAACACGTCCTCTATCTTCTGAAACTGTGACTTTAGCTGTATCAATATGAATATTAGGTAGTGTAAAGTTACCTCCGATTGCTCTCTGCTTCCGTTTGCATTCTTTTGCAATACATTCTGGACTAGTATCAGAAGAAGTACTACTATGATACCGTGTTCTTTTTGCATTTCTATTTACTTCAGCATATGAAGGCATTGAACCTGGGAAATGCTGGGTTGTGCTTTGAAAAGGAACAGAATTATGCTATATTTCATCTCTATGCCACTGGATGTAACTGTCCGTGTAATGTTTTTGCATCAGTGGAATGTATGACTCTGTCAGTGTTGATGCATCACATATTTGTCACATATTTGTCTGCCTTGATTATAAGATATACAGCAATAGTCTACCTTGTCAAATGTTAGTGGAAAATAAAACTCATACTGAGTATCTTTATTATTAAGAGAAGGAGCCACTACCTCAGCAGGACAGTCTCCCACTCCTAGTGCAATTGCCTTCTTAAGGCCAGCTAATTAGACTTCCAAGTCCTCTAGAGGAGCCCATTTGTTAGAAATGGAGAGTTCATGGTTTGTGAAATCCCTGTATAAGCCATACGTACTGCACTTACAGCACTGAAATAGTGCACAGTTTTCGGTTAATGACTGACCCCAGGTCTGTGCAAGATGACCCATGATTAAACATAACAATTCTTTGTAATTTAAATGTAAACAAAGTTAAACCCACAGTAACTTAGAATTAGCAGTTTTAATATTTTAATATGTTTTTATTATCCCAGATTTTTGCAGATGCTTAAATATAATAACAGCCCCACCCTTAGGCTGTTATATCAGTGCCTATGTAGAGAATCAGGCAAGAAAAAAGAAATCCATGAAAATAAAAATAAAACGGCCTAGTGCTTTGCAACATAACAGACACTAGGATAAACATAGACAGAAGGAAAACAAGTTTTTCTTCTCTTTACACACCTGCAGATTCACAGTATGACTGTCAAAGCATTCACATGCATACACACATGGGCGTTTAGGTTGTGCGTCAGCGCTGGTAACCCGGTACGTAAAAATCCACTACCAATCATTAGTGGACCGGAGTTCCGCTGTGGTGACCCCTAACCGGGAAAAGCTGAAAGACACAAACAAAAACACACATGGGCATTTAAACAGAATCCCCCCTCCCCCCTCCCCCCACCGAATATTATGTCTGTGCCTGAGTAGAGAATCAGGCAAGATAAAAGAAATAAATAAAAATAAAACTAAAGCAATTAATGCATCGTAAAACACAGACAGAGCCCTGCCTGGACAAATAAAGGCAGAGTCCAGTGATTATAAGGGTAGTAGACCACAATGTCATGTTCTCCAAGAAGAGGGAGAACTCATCTGCAGGGTTACAGCAGGATACTACAGGACCTGTCCTTGGCAAATAATGAAAAGTATGGGCAAACATCTGTTTTGAGTGGGCAGGAGGCCAACCCCCCCCCCAAAAAAAAAACAGGTACTGCCATGATGTGAATCATAAACAGTTAATTCATTACATGCCTTTTTCACACATGCAATGTGCAATTTTGTGACTGAAGTGTAGTAAAGCCTTCCAATGCAAAACACATACATACAGACCACAGACCGTGTGGGTATGGCAGACTAACACCAATGTCTGCAGCCATACTAGGCATGCTGCATGGGATGGTCAACACTGATAGCTTTAGCCATTGCTAAGTTGCATAGACTGTGGAGGAGACACACTGTTTGCTATTATATCATGCAGAGAAATTATAGGTAAATTAATGCCAGGCTTGGATGACAGCAACAATACTCACTGCCATCCTGGTTGTGAGAGGTGTGTTTTCTCTGATTCTGTCTGGCTGGGAAGGAAGGACACTGGTCTCTCTTAAGTGTCTGTCCTGTTGACATTTTAAAGAATTACAGTTCTGTTAGCAGGCTCATCAGTCATAAATGCCACCAATACATATTCTGAAAAGTACTTTACTGGCAGTATGGGACTGAGTGTTTTCTTTAATCAGGAGTGGCTCTTATACCCAAACAGGGTTTGATTCTCTCAGCCCTCATTTGCCTTCTGTGAGACGTTGAGCAAGTCACTTAACCAGAAGTTGCTCTTAGGTTGTTCTGAAAAGGGACTCTGCGTCCAATCTGCCTACCTTGTAATAAATAAGTATTATTATTATTGTTATTATTATTATTATTATTATTATTATTATTATTATTATTATTATTATTATTAAGACATGACTCCTGGCCTTCATCTTCCAAGGACTGACACCTCATCACCTATTAGGGATGGCCTTGGCCTGCTACATTGTTGATTACTGCAGTAATCATCATTATCACCAACATGGCTAACAGGAAAGTCTCCGCCCACTTTCCAGTTTGGTAGTAGGATGTGTTAACAACACACACATCCAGCTAAGTCTGTGCATACCTACTACAACATTTATTTTTGTTTCTATTAGAGGTGGCAGTGCAAAGAATCCATGCTCATCCCTTTTCCTGAGAAAGAAAACTGCTAGAAACTATTCTCCCTTTCCCTTTCTACAGACTGAGACAGTTTCTTAAAAAAAGGTCATCAACATCACAGACAAAATTCTAACAGCTGCTGTGACTCAAATATTTAGTGTTAAATTTAGGTCTTAGGGTTTTTACAAGGCTTTCTAGAAATAATGCTACAAAATATGGGCATTACATACCAGTTAATTTTTTTAAACATAATAAAAAGAAAATACTTCACTCATAATCACAATATAATTGTTGCATGCCTTCATTCGACAGACCCTTTATGTTGAAGAAACTGTCAGAATTATGAAGATGGTGTGACCTAATTATAGAAACCAAAGTGAAAAAAAAATGAAATATTAATTACAGCTTATGTGCCAAAAAGTAAAACTTTCACAGCCCTTTTATTCAGATATACTGTTGCACCGAATCGGGTGGTCAAATAGCATTCCCTAAAGGCAATTCTAAAATTTCTTAGCATGCAGCTAGGGACTGGTATGACCACTTTTTACTCTGTTGATATAATACTGTTAGATTAACATATTTATAAAATGAAATACTGAGACTATAGTTTAGGGTTACAGCGTGTAATCATCATAACTACTGCTTATGTTAAAACATCAATAGGTATAAACAAAGAAAAGTGACTCAATTAAGATTCAGTGATGCATGTCAATCCAAGAATGCCTTGGGCTTTGTGTACTCAAGAGACTATAATTATAACTTCACAATTGGCAGACCTAGAAAACTAGCCCAAGAGAAACTGGTCTGAAAGGTAAACTTTAGCAGAGTGTAATTCTGAAAGTAGAATTAAGTGCTACTGATTATTTAGAAATCAGTGAATACTTTCAACTAACACTGGTATGTTCTATTACAAAATACAATTGAATGCATGGATTCTGATTGTGTATAATGTCTGCTTGGCTCACCAAGTCTATGCATTTCTTTTCCTGTTGGAAAAAAGCTGGAGATTCTTAGGTTCATAGGTTCATACTAGGCTATCTGCCCTAGGGCATTTATAAGCCTAGCCAGAATGTGTTTGGCTTTCGCCACCCATTTTAAATTTATTTTGCTATGCCCTTTTTCGAGGTTAGTATACTGTGCCTCTGTCTAACAGTGACACAGAAGTGATACCCGGGGTAAACCTACGATCTCCCATCCACTCATCAAGATTCCTCTTGAAGAGAGTCAATGAGGGACTCTGCCTAACCTGGACTGGGATTTTATTCCAGAGTGAAGGGAGCCTCTGGATTATGAATCTGTCCCTCCAACATGTCCTATTTATTTCAGTGCAGAGGTTCAAGTCTCTCGAGCGCGTAGCTCGATGGGATTTGGATTTTCTGAGGTGCAGCATGTCCATTAATTCCGGGTTGGACATGGCTTTATACGTCAGGCACAGATCGCCTCTGAACAGGCGGTATGCCACTGAGTAGAGCTGGAGTTTCTTTAACCAGGCAGCATATGGCATCTGTTTGAGCCCTTTGATCCTCTTGGTGAGGTACTTTTGGGGTCTTTCCAGTTGCTGCAGGTGTCTGGTAAGGTATATCCCAAAAGGGGCATTGTACTCAATTATGGGCCTGATGAGGGATGAGTAAAGAGGCACGATGACCTCCCCTGATCTAGATGTGAATCCCTTCATGATTAGGTGGGCTATATAAAATGTTTTTCTAACCACTTTGGCGACGTGGTTGTCAAATGAGAGATTGCTATCAACTTGGGTCCCCAGGTCCCTAATTACTTCTTCTGTACTTAATGGATCACCACCTATGTGGTAATTTGTGGGCACTTTGTTTTTGCCAAAGGGGATGACTATACACTTTTTGGCATTTAGCTTGAGGCCATGGCTCTGGCACCAGTTGTCTGTTTCTATGAGGCCCTTTTGGAGGATGCTTGTGTTGGCTGGAAGCCCAGTTTGCAGTCATCTGCGAACTTGGTCAGCCACAGTCCTTCCGTGTTGGCCTGTACCTCCGAGACATATATACCGAACAAGAGAGGTCCCAGGACTGAGCCTTGTGGGACACCACTTGTAACTGGTTTGGAGTCTGACATGGCTCCAGCAAATCTAAGCATGTGGGTTCTGTCCTTGAGCCAGTTTGCAATCCATCTAGTGACATAGGGGTTTATATTTAAGCTGGTGAGCTTATCTATAATGCCCGAGTGGGGTATTGTATCGAAGGCTTTTGCGAGGTCCAGGTAGGCTGTGTGGACCACCTTCCCCTCGTCAATGGTCTTGGTGACTGTTTCAAAGAAATCAATCAGGTTTAAGAGGCAGGATCTGCCCTTAACAAAGCCAAACTGGGTAGGATCCAGTGTCTGTAGGTCCCCAATATCTTTATTTATAAGGTCCATGATGATCCTTTCCATAGCTTTGCAGACCAAGCTAGTCAGGCTTATGGGGCGATAGTTTCCAGGATCCGTTGAGGCACCACCTTTATGGAGAGGGACCACTGTTGCTGTACGCCACTCTTTGGGCACATATCCTGTAGTAAGGCTGAGATTGAACAGTAGTTTTATGTTTTGGTTTAGCTCTTCTTGGAGTTCATGTAGGACGCAGCCCGGGACACCATCTGGTCCCATTAATGCTGTGTTTTTTGCTTTGGAGAGGGCGGCTCTTACCTGAGCATCTAAGATGTCAGGGGGGCAGCACTCTGCTGGGATATATATTTGCTCTTTTGGTGGGGAGGGGGGTGGAGAAGTTTGCGCTGAACCTGTCAGCTAGGATGTTGGCAATGTCTGTGGGTTCAGTGTATTTTTTGTCATTTTGGACTAATTCTGAGCATATCTGGGAATTACCACCCAGGTTCCTAACATAACTAAAGAAAGCCTTGTGATTATCCTTAGTGTCCTGTGCAATTTTTCTCTCGAAGCTGGCCTTAGACAATTTTATGAGTGCCCTTAGTTTTTTGCTAATACTGATCAGTGATGCCTTCCCTTTTTGGGATTTTGCTCTATCATTTTGTAGCTTCCTCCTTCTATTGTATAGTTTGTTTATGGCTGGGGTCCACCAGACAGGACGTCTGCCTTTGGAGGATTGGGTCTTGGTTTTATTTGGGATCACATGATCCATGCATTCCTGAAGGTGTTCATAGAATGCGTTTATAAAGGATTCTGCGGTCTGGGCCATATTTTCCACAGGCCCGGGGGCTTTGAAGGATTCCACCTCAGTTTTGAGGAGTGTGAAATTTGCTTTAGAGAAGTTTTTCACTGTGGTTTTCTGGGCAGGGGGTGGGGTCGGGATGTGAATATCCAGTGAGATTAGTTTATGGTCTGATCTTACCAGTGAGGGATACACTTCTGGTCTGGAGCATAGAGTCCCCATGTTGGTGATGATCAGGTCCAGTATGTTTTCCCCTCTTGTGGGAGTGGTAACAAGTTGTTCCATAGCATTTGAGTTTATAAATTCTAGGAACCTTTGGGCTAGGGTGTTGGAGTTAGAGTAATGTTCCCAGTCTATGTTTGGGTAGTTGAAGTCGCCCAATATAATGGTGTTTGGAGAGAACTTCATATTTTCCAGTGTTCTCAGAAAGGCCAAGTGGGGTTCCTGGATTTGGGAGGGTGGTCTGTAGCAGGCTATAAACTGGAAGGCAGTTTTACCCACTGTTAGTTGCACATGGATAGTCTCTGATGCTTCGTGCTTTGCCACCAACCTGGAGGTGTGGGTATCTTTGATGAATATCGATACTCCCCCTCCTTTTGTGGTTCAGTCCAAGTTTTGGGGCTGAAAGGAATGGTATGAGGTATAACCTGGTAGTGCTGGGGTGCTCTCAGGAGCCCTGAACCAGGTTTCTGTTACTGCACAGATATCGATGTTCTCCATGCTAAGGAGAGTTTTGAGTGCGTGCATCTTGAGGTTTAGACTTCTGGCGTTGAGTAGCATTACTCTTAGTTTCTTATCCCTTCTTGATCAAAAACTTGCTACTTGTTTTTTTTTTTTCCAACCCTTACAATGGTTGGTTTATACAAGCTCCATACATTCTTACACTCCACTAAATTGTTTTCTTCTTCAGGTTCAGGTATCCAAATTAGAGAACATAAAGTTTTTTTATGGAAATGTGTCCATTGGAGAAGAACACAAAGGCGATATTACTGAAAGTTACATTTGGTGATTATTAACAATTTCATTCTTTTCCAGGAGATTTGTCCAATGGAGAAGAACACATAGGAGATATTGTTGAAAGCCACTTTCAGCGATTATTAACTATTCCACTCTTCTCCACTATTGTGTAGCCATAGAATTGGTAAATACAGGATATGGGGGTGGGGGAGATCTCCCTCTACATGGGCAAGGTAGGGGGTTTGCTCACCTGTAAAAATGCTTGTTCTGTTATTCAATAAAAGATGTTTTTTTCATATTGTTTTGTTGGACAAATATTATCTGAGCTATTATCATGCATACCAAAATTACTGGCTTCCATTTCTGTGAAATAATGTTTTTTTTCACATTCTTAGCATTAATATTTACTTACTGCAATCTTGACTCTTTAATTATGACAACCAAGAGTCGTATCACATTTATTTACCCTTTCTCCTCTGTCTTCTACTCTCAATAGCCCCCTACTTCTCCCTCTTTGTTCACATACATTACATCCTTAGCTTTAAGATCCTGGGCATTTGCACTGATTACCAGACAGGTATCCATTCTCTAGATAAAAGATATAGAAACAGCTATAATCCAGTGATTAAATAAGTCATGTTAATGTATTTTGCTTCTACGCTGTTAATTACTATCATACTATTGTGCACTGTTACTATGTACATCAAAGTGTCTTATGTTATCAAAACTGTTAGATGTAAAAGTGTTTACTGTATAAGGAGCTTTTCTTCCCAGGCCTCTGCTGAAAAAGGACCTGTGCCCACTCTGACTTTCCTGGTAAACAAATGAAAAATCAAATAAATAAATAAATAAATGTTTCCCCAGAGTTCTTGGCATGTATTTTTAAGATGTGTCCTTCTGTATTCTAATGCAGGTTTTGAAAGATGGTAGGCACCTGGAATCTTCATGCTTTCATCTGCCTTATTTGTTTCAGGACTATACGGGTTAAACTCAAATAACTCTTCTTATATTATTCTTTGGTGTAATCTGTACTCACTTTTTGTTAGGCTCAGCAAAGTCCCATTGTATGGCTTGTCCATGATGCAGCCTGAATACAGTTTTAGTTGTCTTCTTAAGATTAAGACAAAGGGGAAGCTCCTCTGTGTACCTGAAAATTTTTTTTAAATCAGTATGAATACCAACTGGGCTATGCTTAGTGAGATTAATTTGATTAAAAATATGTAGGTAAGTATGAAAGGAAGGAAGGAAGGAAACAAATATGTAGAACTGAGCACAATACTCCAGATGACGGCTTATATGCTATATGTGTAGAAGGAAATACTGTCTTACTTTCTCCTGGTAATACCTCTTCCTGTGCATCACAGTATTTCAGCAATTGTCTTGTCTGGTTTCACATTATTTTTGAATGTTAAGTTATATGTTTATTTTTTTGTTTGTTTATTGGTTTATATATCCCTGAATCTTTGCATGCATCCTGCCACTCTCTCTGTATGAAAGAAATCAAGGCTTTCATTTATGCAACAATCATCATAATCATTAGCCCACTTTTCCCATTTTTCAGCATGTGGTTGGTTGGGGGATTGAGTCAACTGCTGCCACCTCTCTTGCTTCAGTGCGACTCTTCTTCCTTTGTTGACAGTCATCCTTAACTGTTTAGGTTTTCAATCATGCGATCTAGCCATATCTTGACTGGATGTCTTTGTCTCCTCTTGTCTTCTTCCTGTAGCTCCCAGACCTTCTTCATCAAATCATCTTCTACTTTCCTGCAGATGTGACTAAGACACCATAATCTGTTCTCCTTGACCTTCTGTATATCTGGTACTACTTTAGCTTCTGCACAGATGTCCTCATTTCTTCATCTGTCCCACAGTGTGCATCCTACCACCCATCACAGGCACTTCATCTCCATTACCTGAAGCAAAAAAGAAAAGAGAAATAAAATGGCACCCTGTGTGGCAATGGCTGCTTTGGATCCCATCAGGAAAGTGCTTTATTTGTCTTCTTTTCCATCAGAAACTTCAGGAAAATCAGTTAGATTAAGCTACAGTGCAGTGGAGCTGTTAGAAATTGGATCTAAAATCTCACAGCACTGCTTGTTTGATCAGCTGTTTACAGAGAGGCCTATAAGGCCTAACATAGTACAGGAAATCCTACAGCTAGGTATTTTACTGCATCATGGACAGGAATGTAAACATCTGGCTAATCATATGTTAATGGCTCCTGGCAGACACTTAAAAAGGAAAAGATGCAGCAGATTGAGAAGAAGAGGCATCAGAGCAGGAATTTCAGTCAGATTAAAATGTAACCCTCACAGGCCTGCACTGCCTTCCATTCTGCTGGCAAATGTATGCTCACTTGAAAGCAAGATGGATTACTTAAGCCTGGAATTCTCTTCACAAAACAAGGTGAGAAACAGCAATCTGTCTGTGTTTACTGAAACATGGCCTAATCCTAATATCAGTGAAAGCATAATAAATGTAGAGGGCATGACATTATTAAGAGCAGACAGAATTCAATCACTCTGTGGCAAGTCTTGAGAAGGAGGAGTGTGTATAATATGTAAATAATAGCTGGTGTAGTAACTATGAAGATGTTAATTCTTTCTGCTTGGAGAACATTGAATTTCTGTCCTTAAAATGCAGACCCTTCCACTTGCCTAGAAAGTTAAATGGAGTATGTATTATGGCAGTCTACATTCCACCAAATGCAAGCTCCAATGAAGCACTGTTTACTCTCTGTCAGTCTGTAAGTGATGTCCAAAACAACAACTCAGAGTTTGCTATAGTAATTGCAGGGGAATTTAACCAGGCCAACTTCAAGTCAGTATTACCCCATTACCACAAACATATGGACTTTGCCACGAGAGGGGTAAATACACTGGATAAGGTTTGTACCAGCATTAAGCAAGCAAGTAAAGCAGCACCTTATCCACATCTAGTTAGCTCTGACCACCTAGTCACCATGCTGGCTCCTGCATATAAATCATACTGAAAACCAGCAAAGCAACTAGAAAACAAATAAGGCCCTGGCCTGTGGGAGCAGTCTCAACTCTGCAAGACTGCTTCGAGTGCATGGACTGGTCAGTGTTCAGAGAGGCAGCCATGATGGACAACCATATTGACCTGGATACATACACAGAGTTAGTAACTGACTACATCTCAAAATGTGTGGATGGTGTAACAACCACCAAGTGCATCACCATAAGGGCAAACCAAAAGCCATGGCTAACCAGTGAAGTGTACAAAGTCATAAAAGCTGGGAACACAGAATTCAGATCAAATTACATGGATGGTCTAAGGGTTGCCAGTGCCAAACAAACTTAACAAAGGTATTAAGGATGTGAAGAGAACCTATGGCAGGAAGATCCAGAGCCACTTTAGTGACCAGATGAATAGCAGACAACTATGGAACAGCATACAAGCCATCACTAACTACAAACCTGCATCAGCCTCATGCAATGACAGGACTGAATTTTTGAACCAACTGAACATCTTTTTCAGCAGGTTTGATGCAGATAACAAAACAGTGGTAAATAAACTGCCTGTTGACAAGGATGAAGCAGCGCTGAGCCAAAACACAACTGATGTCATCAGAACTTTGAAATGGGTTAACCCGAGGAAAGCAGCTGCTCCAGATAACATTATGGGTAGGGTACTACAGGAATGTGCAAAAGATCTGGCACCAGTACTCATGGACATCTTCAATACTTCTCTACAATTAGTCAGTGTACAAAAATGCTTCAAAAAGATGACCATCATTCCCTTACCCAAGAAACCACAACCAAAAACTCTAAATGACTAGTGACCAGTGGCTTTAACCTCAACAGGGATGAAATGCTTTAAGAGGCTGGTTAAAGATCACATAGCCTCAAGCATACCAGCAACTCTGGACACATTGCAATTTGCATACAGGACAAACCATAGTACAGCAGATGCCATCTCCCTAGTAGGCAACAAAACCTTGACCCACTTGGAAGGCAAGAACCTCTACACAAGACTACTATTCATAGACTTCAGTTCTGCCTTCAGTACTGTCATCCCTCAGAATCTGATAATGAAACTACAACAGTTGGGCATCAACTCCCACTTATGTAATTGGATTCTAAGCTTCCTCATGGAAAGGCCTCAAAGGGCTTGTGTGGGCGATAACAGTTCCAAAAGCATAACCCTGAATACAGGAGTACCACAGGGGTGTGTATTAAGTCCTCTCCTATTCACCTTGCTGACACATGACTGCATGGCCAGACATAAGTCCAATAAAATCATCAGATTCAGAGATGACACCACAGTCATAGGTCTGGTCTGAGATGGAGAGGAGATGGCCTACAGGAATGAGATTGAACATCTGTTGGGCTTGTGTGATGAAACCAACTTAGCACTGAATGTCAGCAAGACTAAAGAAATGATTGTGGATTTCAGGTCTCAAGAATCACACCAACCTCTAGAGACGGAAGCGATGACAGTGGAATGCGTCAAAAGTACAAAGTTTCAGGGAGCACATATCATGTATCTTACAAGGTTAAAAAAGCTCAGCAATGATTGCACTTCCTAAGGAAACTGAGGAAGGCAAAACTATCAAAGACCATCCTCCAAACCTTTTACAGGGGTACTATCGAAAACGTTCTTACCAGTAACATCACTGTCTGGTATGGGGGCTGCAACACCTCTCATTGCAAGGCTTTTAGGCGAGTTGTAAGGGTAGCAGAGAAAATCATTGGTTCCTCTCTTGGACCCTTGGAATCATGCTGCATCAGTAGTGGCAGGAAGATATCCAATGATCATTCGCATCCTGCAAACAGTATGTTTTCCCAACTCTCCTTGGGCAGGAGATACAGAAGTATGCACTGTAGGACTTCTAGACTTAACAACAGTTTCTTTCCTCTCTCCATCAGACTACGGAACTCTTGATAAAAACGAGCCAGGAGACTGTCAGTGCATACTTCCCCTCCTACCACACAGTTATGCTATTGATCTGACATTACAGATTCTTACATATCTAAGCTTTGTTGCACTATAAATATTAAGCTTTTTAACATGCAATAACTTACTGATGTGCATATTTAACGTTGGTTCACACCTTACCTTACCGTAGGACTCTATGAAGTGCAATATTAATCATACTCTACAATATTCATGCTGACCATTCCATATGCTGCATAGTTCTTATGGTATACTAATGTCATGCACATGTTGTTACTTAATTCTCTTTATATGTAAAGTGTGTCTGGTCATTAGGTTATTATTTTATTCTAGTTTTACTTTAATTTCATTTTATGTTATTTTATTATTATTATTATTATTATTATTATTATTATTATTATAATCTGTATGTATGCTTTTGCACTGGGAACATAGCATCACAATTTCATTCAGCTACAGTGTGGTGTAGTTCTGAATGGCAATAAAGCTTTCTTTGACTTTGACTTCCTAAGTTGCTCTGCCTTCAGTGTCCAGCTTTCTGCGGCATGCTTGTTATGTACACCTTACTATTCATGTACTTTGACATCCTTCTGTCACACAGTACGCCTAACACTTTGTGCAAGTTGGCTGTAGCACCTCTGCTTCTAGCTTTGATCTTCTCATTCAGACTTCTTTTCTCCTCAACCACCCCTTCCAGATACTTGAAGCTGTTAACCTGTTCCACTATTTTCTCTTCTATCTCAGTTTTCAGCTTCTTCTGATTTCCCTGATTTGCTGCTAGGGCAACTGTCTTGTCTGCCTTCAGTTTCATTCCATGTGTCTTCAGCTTTGTATTCCAGTCCCCTGTCGTTTGCTGAAGTTCCTGTTCAGAGCTTGCTCATAGAGCCACATCATCTGCATACAGCAGGTTATAAAGTAGGAATCATATACAACCTCAAATATGCAGGCTTAAAGATTCATGGATTTTGTCAACTCTAATGCTTTGCACCAACTAGTCTGTATGCACTCTAGAGATGCAAACACACTTAACCTAGTCCTCACCAACATCATCAATGGTCATGTTGGACTACAAATTGAACTCCTTTGAAATAAAGATAAAACCTGGGACAGCAGATAACCCTGGTACTTTTAAGAATTATTTCAGGGTTAACTTCCTTCTTTTAAGTGACACCCTGGCAAAATTTTAACTCCCCCAAACCCAGGAAACATGGCTGCCTTAATAGCCTGAAACATAACCTATTGGACCTATTGGAGACATTATTCAAGTACAGCCTCCCAATAGGCTTCATCCCATTGACTACTCTTATTGTTATCCTCCGACCAGGGGTGGGCCATTCCTGGTCCTGTAAAACTACCAACCCATAAACCTGACTAGTCTCATATGTAAGGCTATGGAAAGAATAATCATGCATGATAAACAACAACACAGAAAATCTTCAGACATTGGATTCAGCCCAGTTTGGTTTTGTCAAGGACAGGTCAAGGTGGACTATTATGAGAAAGTCACCAAAGGAATGGACGAGGGCAAAATAGTACATACTTACTATCAATCTGTCTGATATCTGTTAATCTGTTCAGTTAATGAGTCAGCTATGCACTGTTTTATAAAAACGTAATGAGTTAGCATTTAAAAGAAAGATAGAGAAAGCAGAGAAACAAAATAGCAACTGAACAGCAAGCAAACTCTCACTGTCTGTAAGATGTGTTATACAGTTTTAGACAGATGGATTGGTACCTTTAAAATACAAACCACTAGTTGAGATCAATTATTTTCTTTGGTTTTACTCCAGGTTACCACCTCTTTGATGTCAGAACCATTTTTGTTGCCCTCATCTTAACTGCCTCTATCTTATGTCATTAAATTGCAAGGTCTCTGGACTATACACAATGCTCCAGAGCTATACAACAGCTTAGTGGAAGAAGCAGTCCTTTCAATGGACTAGAGGAATGTCATAGTGGTGGTCCTGACCTCACACAAGGAATGATCCATGAGTATAAAAATAAATTAAGACCAGTGAACTGGACCACAGTGGTGGATAAATTGAGGGATAAAATCCTAAAGGAAAAGCTGACAAGCCACCTGGAGGACAAAAACCTCCAGAATAGGGTCAGCATGAGTTCATAACCAAGAAGTCATATTAAACCCACTTGATCTAGTCCTATAACTGGGTGACAGAGAGGGTGGGGAAAGGGAAGCCAGTTGATGCTATTTGTCTGGACTTCAGCATGGCCTTTGGCTCAGATGCGCAGGAGAAAGTTTTAGACATAGTGGGAGAGTTTTGGGCTAGGGCAGTGGTTTATGGAATAAGATGGAAACTGGCCAGAAGGGGAGACCACAAAAGATAATGGTAAAGGGAGAGCTGTCCAAAGAGAAGGTAATTAGCTGTGTACTGCAGGGGCCATTCTCATGCCATGCCCTCCTCAATGGGATGCAGGCGTTCCCAGTTAATGCACTATTAGTAACAGATTCAAGACTTGTGGAAATTTAAATGTTAACAAAGCAACTCAATGGAAGAAAAGTAAAAAGTTATTTGTTATTATTCATGGGAGAAACCCTCCTGCATCACCCCCGTGACTATATATGTACTAATCCAAAGATCACAGAACCTCAGTGGTAAGAGGAAATCTTCCTTACACTCAAAGTTCAGTGGTCTTAAAGTTCACAATCAATTGGCAATGAAAATGGAGTTAATAAAATGAGTTTAAACATAAGTTCATTAAAGTTTAATTTTGTAAAAGATATATTCCTGTTTCAGTGTCTGTGAGACAGAAATAACACTAAAAATTGGGAGCAGGATTAACCTGTATGTGGGTACAAAGATGATTAGTAAGGGATGGGGTAGTTTATTTGAAAGGGGAATTAGGCATGAAGGCTGGGCAGAGAGATGAAAGCTAATATTCAAAATGCAAATTACCACACCTGGGCAACAGCAACACAGATGTTAAGCAATAGAAAGGATAGGCGTGGGAGAATTAATATGCAAGCAAGTGGCCAGGAAGAAGACATAAGAGTAATTATCTCACTGGCAACTGGTCACCAAAAGCACACTAAGAGAGCAACATCCAAGGCCAGTAAAATGCTACACTGCACAGTAAGGGGAATGGATCCCAAGGAGACAGACATGATTTTGCCTTGGTACATGAAGCCTATTGCTGGATTAGTGAGTTCAGCTCTGGTGACTGTACAGAGACTAAGTGACTATAGAGAGAATATATACTAAGGCTGTAAGCTTCAAGAGGAACTGGCAAGGAAGGAAATGGAGGGAAGACCAGATGAGGAAAGGGTGATATGAGGGCGATGCACAAGGTAACACTTTCATTAGGACTTAAGGAAATATTTCTTCAGGGAGAAGAAAGCAGATGAAATTAACTAAATAAATGGATAGTACAGAGAAAAACCTATAAAGACGCCTTGGGACAATGGTAAAGAGCACTACTAACAGGGGAAGGAACTTGTGCAACTGCAGGAGGTCAAGTGCAAACACTGGGCAAGCCAGGCAGATTACAGACTTCATACAAAAAAAATTTAGTACAAGTAATTAAAAGACAGAAACAATACAATTATATATGGTCTGTCCCTGATAAGTGGCATTGCTACAGTCTGAATGGCATTAGAGTGCAAGATTTTCATCACTAGGTAGTAGTAGCACTGCATCTCTCATCAGTAAGTTTCCAAAAGGCGGAGAATATGAAAATATGCGACTTCACGGACTGAATAATGAAACAGATTTCAGTGGAATGTTCAGGCAAAATACTTCTTCAGAGGTGAAAGTTATACACACACATCTTAAAGGAAAAAAACTACAGGACAAAAGTATATATCGCCTATTTAATTAGTATCACCGACAAAATGATTTACTGAGTCTGAATGAGACCTGCTGTTTCATGGAGAACACTTTGCAGACAAACATGTAAGGAGTGTAGAAATACTGGCTACCTCTGACTCTAGTATTAACTATCACTCTTCTGTTTGTTCTCAGTTGTCTTTGTGCTACTAAATGATTATAAATAAGGTCCAGAAAGTTCTGTTGCACTACGTATAATAAATGCGTTTGTGGGTCTATAGGTAAATGTGTTCAATATTGCTACTGCTGACACTAAATAAGACTAGGCTTCTTCCAGTGAAGCTACGACTGCAGTCACTGGCAGTATTATTACAGGTTTTACAAGGGATAGCCTAGAAATCACAAGCACCACTGGTTACAGTGTCTCTGGATGCCAGAAACTAATAATGATGGCACCTAGTGGGCAATAAATAAGTCATACAACCAAAACTTGAGTAATTCCAATGCAAAATGCACTCTGCACATAATTCCCAACTGTTCAGAGTTTCAAAGAATGTCCAGATTTTTTTGCATAATATTTTTGGTCTGTTTCTCATAACAATTTGTTTTTATTTTTTTTCCTGACAAATCACTGACAAATCATTGAGGACTGAAGTCAGAAAAATAATGGCAGACATCTGAGTTTCAGACTTCAGGTCCTTCAGAAAAATTCATGCTAATGCAAATCTTTTAGGCTATCAACTTTCTAAGTTTATGACAAAGACTGTAGACCAGACTGTCAGCAGTTAAATAAATGCATACAAATCAATGCACCAAGCTGTAAAAAAACTCATACGAGCTAAAAATGGTTAGCACTTTCATTTAATCCAATATTACACTTCTTCAGACAACAAATACAGTTCATCACTTCCTTTTAATAAGACCTAAAAACATTTCATTGGCTAAGACAATTATTTAAAGTAATCTTCTTTCGGCTTTTTCCCGGTTAGGGGTCACCACAGTGGATCACCTGTCTGCTCATGATTGGCAGTGGATTTTTACAGTGTTGAGTTGCCAGCCCAGTGCCCAACCTTCCACAGAAGGCACACACACTCACACCTAGGGCCAATTTAGAGTGTCCAATCCACCTGCAGCATGTCTTTGGGATGTGGGAGGAAACCGGAGCACCTGGAGGAAACCCACATGACCACAGGGAGGATATGCAGACTCTGTACAGAAAGTACCCCAGCTGAGGATCGAACCAGAGAACCTCTTGCTGTGAGGTGACAATGCTAACCACTGCACCACCGTGGCCACCCACAATTATTTAAAGTAATACTTCCTTAAAAACATTTTCAATGGAAAATTTGAGAAATACATATACAACACATAAGTACATATTTCTTAAAATTCCTTGTAATTTAAAATCTACTACATATTTATTCATATAGTTATACAAAAAAACCTTGCTATTCCATTTGCATAATTTCTTTCTTTCTAAAGCCTTTAATTTTAACATTGCAGAAATTGACGTACGTTCATTTATACCTGGCCATGAGTCTGCTTGCAGATGAAGCTGCCATTTTAATTCCTTTAATTCTAATTGCAGTCCCCATGGTTGTTTGTCATTTATAAGTACATAGTCAATGATAATAAAGTAGAACTTATGGCTTGGAAATTCCATAATATGTTTAGATAAGGAATTATTTATGTTGAATTTTCTTATGGCATATTCATGCTCATGTACATGGTGTAACAAAATAAGAAAAGCAGATAATTTCACTATAAGAAATTATAAGTACGAGTTAAAAGGAAAGTATAATTGTAACTATAAAACAGTGGTCTACCTGGCACACTGCAGTTCATGCACCACATTTTATATAGGAAAAACAGAGAAAAAGATTAGCTAAAGATTTTATGAGCATGAATATGCCAATAACTAGCAGTCGATGTCCAGCTGCCATCAAAATGAAAAAAAATCATCTCCTTTATGGACTCTCTGGGATTCTCCAGGCTCACTCAGCTCTGTATACCATGGGTACCAAGGACTCCCACTGGGTCTCAGACTTCCTTTGCTTGGCATGGACAGCAACCTTGTCCTTTATTATTCTTGTGTTCCTTACAGATGTTACAGCCAAGGAAAATGCATGGTATCTGCATTAATGATGCTACTAGGCAGGAATGTTGGACCACCCATGGCACCCCTGAGTTTTGTTTATGTTCACTCAGGCATTTGTTAACACTACTGAATGCTCTGCCCACTATAAGAAGGACAGCAACCATCTCCCCCTTTCTTTCTTCCTTCCTGAGAGTTCTATACTTTTTGAACTCAGAATGGAGTCCTCCAAGCAATTAAACACTAAAGCTTGTTGTCTCATTTCTAATTCAGTCCTGTTCTAATTAGTCATTTACAGAAGTTTAGACTTTCATTTGCAGTGGTAATTTCCATAAACAAAAATGATGTACTTAATACAGCAAAAGTTCTTGAAGACTAAATTTATCCTCCACAACAGGATAACTAATGTTAGTAGGTATTAGAACCTGTCTGTCTACAGGAAAAACTTTTCTATCCTGCCTAACACTGTCTCGTTACCTCATAATGAACATCACTGTCTAGCCTGTGTAGATATGAGATAAAATATTGGTGGAATCAGAATTTGGAAAACTAGAGACACCGTACTAATTATGCCAGAGCAAGGGAAGACGTGGGTATATTATGAAGTATGGACCTGTTCTTCCACAGCTATCATTATGGTAAGTACATAACTTTTCCTTCTGGTAAGAGCATGACCATCCTCCATAACAGCAAGGTAAAGCCCCAAGCAAACTATTTTGTGCAGCCCCACTTACATAACTATGCCCGCTATTATGGTGGCCTCAAAAGTAAACCTAGACCTGAGTAACAAATCTGACGTGTACTGTATTGCAGACATGTTGACAGTAGACCAAGTGGCCACTGCAAATATTGTCATTAACTTTGGGCCTGAAAAAGACTATAGACAGCAACTGATTTAGTAGAATCAACCTCTGGTACTGAAATAAAAGACATTGCCTTGTTATAACAGAACTGGATAGAGAGTCAGCCATCTGGCTTGGGTAATTTTGGAAACTTCCTGGTCGATCTTGATGTTTAGAGAAAGTGACAAACTACAAACTACTCTGTTCATCAAACACCAAGGAACACCACACCAAGTAAAAAAAACACACAAATGTCACTAAAATAACGGAAATACCATCCTTGTAGAACATGCATTCAGGAAGTAAAAATAAAAATCCAGTAATTTATTAGTATCAAGCGCTTTCATTTCCTGTAAGAGACTTCATCAGAATACAACTTCCTGCTAAAAATGAACCATATAAATACTTTAAATGATACTCTGTTCATCAAGCTTTGTTCTGTCAGCATCGGACATCAATTAATGGTACATGCCCATGCAATGGAGAAGACACTTTTCCTTTGAGTAATGACAGAAAATATAGGTAGATGGTTTTACTGGCTGTGATTAATTATAGCAGCCACTTTCAGAATATAGGAGGTTTTACTGCAGACAGTGGCCTTGTCTTTGTGAAATACAAGAAATATAAATTCAGTTAATAAAAACCTGAATCTCAGAAATTCTCCTGTTTGAAGAAAAAGCCAATTGAAAAAAAGTCTTTCAAGAAGGAGACTTCAAGTCTGCAGAAGCTGCCAGTTTGAAGGTAAGCAGGATCAACTTCTCAAATATGAAGTGCAACTTGCAATGTGGTACCAGGTCTCACAGGGGAGGTTTCATTAAGAATGTATCCTTTAAGAAGGCTTTGTAAACCTTTAATTAAAAACCAGAGAATAGTAGAAGAGACCTTCATGAAAGTGGGATACACTCACAAGGTGAACTGTGATGGAAGAATAACTAACACTAGGATCAAACATTTGAGGAAGGTGGGCCTTCCAAAATGACTGCTGTACACTGATCAACAGCTTCATTTTAGCTGTCCTACTTGTGAAAAAAGAAACTAAGAGATAAGGGCCAGTAACTCTGCTAGTGTTAGTAAATTTATTAAGTACACCGGATGCCAGCAAGCAGGGAAAACCTGAGATTTTATGCTGTACCAGAGCAACTGGAAGGAACAGACTGTATTAATTTTATGAAAGCCCAAATAAGTAACTGGAGTGGTATTCCATGGTGGAATATTAATTGAAAGGGAACATTGTGTGTATGTTCCAGACCTGACCAAGCAGCCAAGACCTGTATTAGTAAAGATGCAATTGTACCAGCAGAAATAGTTGATCCTGACAAAACTGTGACAGAAGGGCAAAATATTAAAAACCGGAGACAGTAGAGTGTTTGTGGAAAATGATTATTCACTGTACACCAGGCAGACAAGAAGCAAATTTATTCCAGATATCACAGAATGTCAAGAGGCAAGTGTGAGATTCAAGCTGCTGTAACCAGTTGTCATACAGTTTTTGTTCTTAACAGTATTTGTATAAAACATGTTGGGATATAACTTGCATGTTTAAAGCACTTTCAATTATTGTTGCATGTGATAAAGATAATAAAGTAAATAAATGCATTTTTTCTTCCTTTTTAATTTTAAGAAATGTAAGCATTACAATGTAAAAAGAGAAGAAATGCTGCACAAAAGCATGCTTAAGTTAATATGCTGCAGTCTTGAGTTGTTGAGATGGGGATAGGGTATAAAAGTATACAGATTATAATATATGTAGAAATTATATGTTTTCACCTAAATAAAAGAACTCTGAATGTAATGAAAATTTTACATTTAGCAAATAAATGTTCAGTGTGATTTGAGAAGTCCACAGCTGAGAGCAGCTGTACATTTTGTTCTTATGTTTCCATGGAGGTAAGCTGACCATAGGGGGAAGGCAATAAAATCCAGAGCTCTTTTTAAGGTTAAAAGGTAATGCTTTCTGAAAGCATACAAACCATTGTTCAAGTCTGGGAGGGGGATAAAGATAAGACAGGAACAGACAGCAATTATTTAAATAGAAACACAGGCTGTAACATACTTCTTAGCATGGATAACCTTAATTTTAGGTTAGGTAATACTTGTCCATGCAACTGTTGATTTTGGACAATTGTTCCTATCAGGATGTTTAAATTCATTATTTGAAGATGTACATAGTTTTGTGTGTATGTTTTAAGTTAATAGGTTATGGGAGTGTTCTGCAGGTGTGTTTTTTTTTGTTTGTTTCAGGATTTTCATTAAAAGAAAAAGTGTTGTAAAATGTGGCATCAGTTCAAATGCAGATGACAAGAAACTGTGTAAAAGATCAACATGCCAAACATTTGTGGGTCCATGTAACACAAACGTTGAAAATATATAGTTTAAAAATTTATCATATATAATAAGTGGAAATATTAACTTTTTATCATAATGGCTATGCTATTCATATTATTCTGGAATGTGAATGGCCTCACAGGTATAGACAAAAAGGAAAAAAATATTGAATTATATTAAGAAATGCAGATTGCAAATAGCAATGCTACAAGAGGCATATTTGGAATGAAGTGAGCATGTGAATGTAATACAGAAGTGATTTCATGAGGGATATTTAGCAAAGTATCAGGGACAAAAGAAAATGGATATACTTATAGTAACTGCTAGAGGAGCTCCAGTAGAGAAAGAAAAGAAAACAAATTACTAGAAAATGGAAATCAGAGTCTAAACCAACTGTATTTGAAACATTGAATAGTGTACCAGAGATAAAAGAACTGGAAGTGGGATATTTAGAAAAGGGTAGGGGCAAATTACATAGAAAGAAATTAAACTGTGTGAACAATACATACAAAATAATATTTTGGAGGAGGAGTGAGATTTAAGGGAAGGCAGGAACTGATCAATTTATATAATGTTGGATTGATTATAATTATAGAAAAAACATGGGTGATGTATAAAGTTTGTAACTAAGAACTTGTTAATATTGTTTGTTTTGTTTTATATTAATGTATGTTGGCCTATGTTTTAAGTGAAAATTCAGTAAATGTATTAAAATCTGAGCAAGGTAATGAATTGTAGATGGAAAGATGGCTAAACAGGGGTGCAGTTATTTGGCTATAACTCAACAGAAAAATAGGTCCATCTGTCCACATAAGTCGTCAATCCATCCATCCATCCATCCTCAACCCCCTTTTTATGAGACTTAATGTTTTAGGAGGATAAAAGTATCTGAACTACTCATGAGAAGAAAGAGTGGTTATTGGTTACTACTGGATATAAAAAAGCCAGATAGAAAACCAGATGAAATTCACATACAAGTGAGACTTGTCTGATGAGTGTGTTAGCAGCTTGAATGGATACAGTCGTGTTGGGGGGGTCTCTTCAAAGCAGTGGCGGTAGAAGGAACAGGAACAAATTCTGTTGAGATCAATATGGAGTTATGAGAATGACTTTGGTTTTGTACAGTTTAAATTTATTTATTTATTTTCTATTTATTTAACATTTGGTTACTGGGAAAGTCCATCTGGGACAGAGCCCATTTTCAGTGGAGGCTTGGGGAGAAACACTCCAGATGCATGTCTTTGGAATGTGGAAGGAAACTGAGCACCTAGATGAAACCCACATGAGCACAGGGAGGATGTGCAGACTCTGCACAGAAGGCACCCCAGCCGAGACTCGAACTAGAGAACCTCTTGCTGTGAGGCGACAATGCTAACCACTGTCACCACTGCACCACCTGAATTATGTATAAATGCATTTTCAATGGAAATGGTGAAAAATGAGTATAAGAGGTAAATACTGCACAGCAATGCTTGCCAATGCTTAAAATACTTTCTGGGCCTCTGAGAGGCTGGGGGATCACTTGAATAGCAAACACAGTGGTTCATCAGAGAACTGGCCTCCCTTTTATTATGTCTGGCTACCAGAAAGTGGTGTAATTGAATAGCATGTTCCCATACTCTCATTGCCTCTGAAAACAAAGGATAGGACCAAGTACAATGCTGTCAGTCTGGCTAACAATTGGACCATAGGGAAGGAAGCCTTGAAGGGTCAAAAGGAGTGCCATCATCTCCAAAATGCTGGTATTCAGTACAGCCTTGAAACATAAGTGAATACTCTGAACTGTCTGATCATTGTAATGCCACTCTCTGTAAGTGTCCATGGTGATGTTGTCAAGGCACTGAGTAATAGAAATGGGTTTCCTTTGGTCAAATTGGGAAGGTGCATTCACCATTGAAGGGATCTCTTGCATGCCTTGTAAATCTGAACTTGAAATTCATTGAGTTGGAAAACTGTGACCACTGTACTTGCAATGTTCTCTGTAACAATCTCATGTAGAGTCCCATTGGATTGGACACTGATATGAGACCTAGCACATTTTTTCTGTGTTTTTGCCTCCATGGCTGCTAACCATCAAACTTCCTCCAAATGGACTTGAGCCCACTTGTTCCTTGGGGCTGGTAAGTTCATTGAGGCATGAAGGCAAGGGTTGTTTCCAGGGCCTTCATTCAGGCAGCCAATGGGGTTTCTCATCTATAATGATATTTGAATAGCTTCATTCCACCCCACTGGATGGGGTTGACAGGCCAGCCTCTTCACTGTTGGGATCCGCAGTGGCCTCCCCTGGACAGTGCATGCTCCCATGTAGTCTTCAATGAGGGCTACCACCAGATGGTAGATAAGTGGACTGAAAGTCTGTCCCTAAGATGGCTGCACAAAGCTTCTCCTCTGCCGAGGGATTGTGGTAGCATATGTCCTACTTCAATTCACTCTCTTCCCAGGATAAGTGCACCCATCCTTCTTGGCCAGCTCTGTCAAAAAGCTGACCTGATAATTAAATTTGGGATACCTGGGCTGTAGTCAGGACTTTATCTCTCTGCAAAAGTGGAGATATCAGCCATGGGACCCAGCAGTCTGAGACAAAGATGTTCCAAAAAATGCTCTGCAAATCCAATATCAGAGAGGCTTTGGACTGCAGGAATTCCATCTTTTCCATTGGTTGTTGTACTCTGTACACAAGTTTATTCAGGCTGCAGATGATGAATTGGAACACCCTCAACTATTGGTTTGCAAGGTAAGACATGATGCTAAGACAGTGTAATAACAAGATCAGTGTTATCAATGTTGAAATCAGAGCCTAATGCATAGGCGTAGCTACTGACCATTTATCTTGGCATGGAAACAACTTTGATCTTTACAACCTCTGATGGACTACAATGCATATTTGGTAGACATCATAGTGGCTGAGATGAATCAGAATGGAAAGACCAGAATAGTGAAGGTCCAAAGAATACATCCAGCCTGCTCCTTTTATGCAAGGGAGGAATGACTGGACTGTAACTATGCAAAACGTTTCTTTGGCAATTAAGATATTTAAAAACAAAATATTATGTTTTAATGAGACTAAAGTCCTGTTTCATTTTTTTTAATGAAAATAATTTGGACTAAAATCCTGATCCTTTGAAGTCTGGTTAGATCTTCTAAATAGCTGCTTGAAGATCATAAGGTCTTTGATGGGGTTGAGGAAAGAAAAAGAAGTTGGGGTCAAAGCTGGAACATGGTAAAATGTGGCTCTAAGCAGGGTAATGGCCTGCCCTCCAGCCATATCAATACTTGTCTGCCTCTGCCCGGTTATCAAAAGCATTGTTCAAACCTGTCAATGTGCTTTTTATTTTCTTTGTTCCTTTTATAATGATTACAATGTTTTTTTTTTTTATTTAACTTTAATTACAAATTTTACAACAAAAAAACTAATAGACATTTGTTAAACTAACCAAAAAACTCTCACATTGAAAACAAACTTTGCTTCACCAACAGTAAACTTCTCCTCCTTTGAGGCTCACATTTATTGAAAAGACATCTAACAAGCCGTTGCATTATAAGAGACATGCTGGGCTTCGTAGCCAGATAGAAAACAGTGAAGCACTAGTTAGTGACTATGTGAAAGGTGAAAGGATTAAAAAAACAGTGTGCCTCAGACAGCCTGTTGGACACAGGGATCTGTTTTAGGAGCAGTCCAGGACTGCTGTCCAATGATGTAACTTGTCAGAGCACACAGCAGATACAGTCTGAGGTAATCAAAATTTGCACTACAGGAAACAGTTTTTTTTAACTACTCTTAGTCTTACTTATCTGCATACTAAATTACAGACAATCTGTTGTAGCACAACACAGTGTATTTCACACCCACATGCATGCCAGAAACAAGCCTAATTAAAGATAAAATGCATTCATAGCTAAAATATTAATATTAAACTCATAGACCTCATGCTATTTAGTTTATACACAGCCAAATATAAATACAAAAAGTAGTTCAATATGAGCTTAAAGCCTTAAATGCCAGTCAGTTCTAATTCACTTAAAATGTTCCACAAAAAAATGAGAAGTACCTGGAAGTGAAACAGAAATGCAAGCAAAGAACAAACAGCTGACCAGGAAGTTAAAGACCACAACAAATGAATACAACAATAGTAGAAACCACTCCAATTCACAGATGTTATAGAAAGAAACAATCCTTTATTGGTAAAACCAATGCAATTCACGGTTAATTGCAGTGGTTTTACCAATAAAGGATTCTTTCATTCTATAACAACTGTAAATTGGTGTGGTTTCTACCATTGTTGGATTTATTTGCTGTGGTCTTTGGCTTCCTGGTCAGTTGTTTGTTCTTCATTTAACTATATTAAAATAACAACAGATGTATAGAACAAAAATGTTTGTTTTGAAGTTTTTATTTTATTTTATACATCCTTTCCTAAATATTTTGTATCAATACAGTATTTAATACTTGCAACTGCATCCTTACATTTGTCCCCTAACATTATATGTTTCTGCCTTTATAAGTCATTGAAAAGTACATTTTGCAATGTTCTTCATGTAGATAATAAATATCTACCTAACATGCACTGAGATTTATTACTGTAGAGTTCCTTTTTTAATTTCATTTTTATTGTATCGATGTGGTTCCCTTCCCTAATCATAAATGGAATTTAATGGATTGTGCATTATCTGCACAGGTGTCTGCTGACACAGCAATGAATTCCAAAAAAAGGTCAACAAAGTATCAAACAGCAGTACTAAATATCCCTTTCAAGAGTTTGACTTGTGTAGTAGCGTTTTTTTTTTTCAGTTTGCTCAAGCCGTAGTATCATAACTGGTTCCATTTAAGCCTTAATGGGAGATTTAAGTAGGGAAACAAGAAAAATAAGTAGGATAATATTCACTGACAAAATCTGAGGCTAGATTTAAAGACATGGCTTCAATAAAAATAGGTATATTTTACTTGATATATCAGAGATATGTATCTAATAGTTTGCATGCTGACACTAATTGGAAAGTGTTGCTTGCTTTATGATGTTTTAGAAGGTAGAATTAATGGTTAGTTAATTGTCTATTTAAAGGTTTGTGAATATAAATTAGCTTGCCCCTTGAAGGCTTGTGAGCTGAGGTGCCAGAGATTTTTAAATATTGTTTGGATAAATACATTTTTTTCTTTTATATAGACAAGTGTTTTCTATATAATACCTACTTTTGTCTGTGGCTCGTGTTTTGGTATATAATATCTTGGAGCCAATATATCATTAGATAATCCTAATGCATTTCTGAGACTGGTGTATAAAGAAGAAGATGTGGAAGTACCTTTAAATGTAGGAGATGAGCCCATGAAACTGTTCTTGATGGAAGATTTGCTGAACAACTTCATAAGAATAGAGGCTTGTTTGGTGGATTACAAAATAATTATATGACAGTGCTTTATAACATAAAACAACAAATTAAGCAATATAATCAATTACTTATTCAAGAATTGAACTTAAATAATAATAATATGTGAACGTTGAGAAAATATTTGGATATGAATATAACACCACAGGGATTCAGAATAGGGAAATTGCCATCTTTTCTCTTCAATGAAGGGGAACAGCATTTACAGAAGAGATGGACTGAGGCAGCTTTATTGTGTACAAAGAAATGGGAACAAATACTGGTTGATCACA
Organism: Protopterus annectens; assembly: GCF_019279795.1. Classification (NCBI taxonomy): domain Eukaryota; kingdom Metazoa; phylum Chordata; order Ceratodontiformes; family Protopteridae; genus Protopterus; species Protopterus annectens. The sequence continues at coordinate 1,703,401,260 of NC_056728.1, read as the reverse complement.
AAGTGGAGAAGCAGAAGAAGATTTTAGGGGCAATTAAAAGAACTTTTGATGAGTTATTGATATCCACGGCAACAATAGCATTTGAAAAAATTGATCATTTGGCCACAGAGGAATTAATAATACAGAGAAGGAACTGCTTGAATATAAGTGGAAGAAATTAGAACCAGATATAAAAGACTACAACAATGGCAGAATTTTTTGTTGGCAATGTCCAGGACAACATTGTGGACATAATTCAGAGTGGTATGTATCTAGTTACACTCAAAATAGGAATGCACGTAACTCTTCAGCATCTTCTAACATTTCTAATACAAGAGTGGTTCGGTTTATCGAGGAGGAAAATGAAGAAGCAAATGAACAATGTTCTAGTGACACTTATGCCAGTGTCGTTTCTTCTACTCCTGCTACAGCAAGAAATAGAGATGATAATAAGGTACAGAAACCAAGATATAACTTGGTGTTATACCAACTCTCAAACTGGGAGAGGGAGAGGGTTTGCATGGTCACAATGGAAATTAATTTTGTCAAGTAAGTGGACACAATCATTTGTACAACTGTCTGATTATTTGGACAATTTGCTATAGCAACAAGAGACAGCAAACAGGATATTATTAATTTAACCTCATTAGATATAAGTGAATCATTTAAGAATGTTATTTTGAAAGGAATGACATTTGTTCCAACAGTTATTCCTAAATGGGCTGATTTTGAAATTGATCTGTTTAAATTTGTACATATATTGCATCTTAAAATATATTTCAAATCTCAGCCCTGAGGCAACTTAAATGTTCATGACATTGACGGGGATAAATGGATGGACAGTGATTTGTTGAATTTATCAGTGCATCTATAGGGCAGCATGGATGAAAAGGGTGTCAATACGGTCCTTTGGAGAGAGTGATGGATGAAGGCTATATTAATATTGTGAATTCAAATCCTGTATATAAAAGTGAATTTTTACCACCATTCAGTAATGTCACTACACAAGTTTTTTATAATGTAGTTCTAAAGGAAATGCATATGGTGTATAATAAATGAGTTAAATGGCATAAAAATATAACTTGACTAAAGAAGAGTGGCTGGCTCTGTGTGAATATAAAGATAATAATGAGTTCATGTATAAACCAACTGATAAAGGTAACAATATAGTAGTGATGAGATGTGAACAGTATGAAAGTATGTGTATGCATGTATTACAAATGCAAGACCAATATAAAACATTGTTAGATAATCCTTTTGAATGTTTTCAGTTATAATATATAGAACTTTTGGCTAAGGGAAGAGGCTGAAATCAAGAAAAAGTAAATTAAGGGTGGAAAATCTCACAATTTTGGTCTTTTACAGTTTGTCTAAAGTACATAGGTTCATAGGTTCATAGGTTGATACTAGGCTATCTGCCCTAGGGCATTTATAAGCCTAGCCAGAGTGTGTTTGGCTTTCGCCACCCTTTTAGATTAGTTGACTGTGCCTCTGTATAGTAGGCTACAGAAGATAGCCCTTTTAAGGTTAGTTTACTGTGCCTCTGTCTAGTAGGAACACAAAAGAGATCCCAGGGGTAAACCTACGATCTCCCATCCACTCGTCAAGATTTCTCTTGAAGAGGGTCATTGAGGGGTTCTGCCTAACATGGATTGGGATTTTGTTCCAGAGTGAGGGGAGCCTCTGGGATATGAATCTGTCCCTCCAGCATGTCCTATTTATTTCTGTGCTGAGGTTTAAGTCCCTGGAGCATGTAGCTCTAAGGGATTTGGATTTCCTGAGGTGGAGCATGTCAATTAATTCTGGGTTGGACATGGCTTTATACGTCAGGCACAGATCACCTCTGAGTAGGCGGTAAGCAACTGAGTAGAGCTGGAGTTTCTTTAGCCTAACTGCATTGGGCATCTGTTTGAGTCCCTTGATCCTCTTGGTGAGGTACTTTTGGGGTCTTTCCAGTTGCTTCAAGTGTCGGGTAAGGTACATCCGAAATGGGGCATTGTATTCAATTATGGGCCTGATGAGTGATGAGTAGAGGGGCACAATGACCTCTCTTGATCTAGATGTGAACCCTTTTGTGATAAGGTGGGCTATATAGAAGGTCTTTCTAACCACTTTGGCAACGTGATTGTCAAAGGAGAGATTGCTATCTACTTGGGTCCCCAAATCCCTAATTACTTCTTCCGTGCCAATGGATTACCACCTATGTGGTAATTTGTGGGCACTTTGTTTTTTCCAAAGGGGATGACTATGCACTTTTTGGCATTTAGCTTTAGGCCATGGCTCTGGCACCAGTTATACATCTCTGTGAGACCCTTTTGGAGGATGCTTGTGTCAGTCGGCAAGTCGATTATGGCACCCAGTTTGCAGTCATCTGTGAACTTGGTCAGCCATAGTCCTCCCGTGTTAGCCTATACCTCAGAGAAATATATACTGAACTAGAGAGGTCCTAGGACTGAGCCTTGTGGGACGCCACTTGTAACTGGTTTAGAGTCTGATATGACACCTGCAATTCTGACCATGTGGGTTCTATCCCTGAGCCAGTTTGCAACCCATCTTGTGACATAGGGGTTGATATTTAAGCTGGTGAGCTTATTTATGATGCCCGAGTGGGGTATTGTGTTGAAGGCTTTTGTGAGGTCCAGGTAGGCTGTGTGGACTACCTTCCCTTCATCTATGGCCTTGGTGACTGTTTCAAAGAAGTCGACCAGGTTCAAGAGGCAAGATCTGCGCTTAACAAAGCCGAATTGGGTAGGATCCAGTGTTTGGAGGTTCCCAATGTCTTTGTTTATGAGTTCCATGATGATACGCTTCATAGCTTTGCAGACCAGGCTAGTCAGGCTTATAGGGCAATAGTTTCCGGGGTCCGTTGTGGCACCACCTTTGTGGAGTGGGACCACTGTTGCTGTACGCCATTCCTTGGGTGCATATCCTGTAGTAAGGCTGAGAATGAACAGTGACTTTATGTGAGGGTTCAGTTCTTCTTGGAGCTCGTGTAAGACGCAGCCCAGGACACCGTCCGGTCCCATTGATGCTGTGTTTTTTGCTTTGGAGAGGGAAGCTCTCACCTGTGCATCTGTGATGTCAGGGAGGATACACTCTGTTGGGATAGACATTTGCTCTTTTGGGGGGTGGAGTTTGCACTGAACCTGTCTGCAGGATGTTGGCAATGTCTTTGGGTTCAGTGTATTTTTTGTCATTTTGCACTAACTCAGAGCATATCATAAAAATCAATATAGGCCACTGGTTAGACCTATTGTTGTGGAGATTGGAAGTATATTCAAACCATTATGGCAGGCTCTCAATAATATATTGCATATATATGTGAAATAATTATAATAGTATAATCATATCTTTTGGATAGTTCTGATTTATTAACAAAGTTGAGTATGGTGGAATGGCAAGATGATTATTTGTGGTTAACATCTGAGGTTAAAATTTGTATACTATTATCAAACATCAACATGGTTTACAGGTAATTTATGAAATTTTTAGGTGACTCTCCACAAAGTTCACATATGGTGTAGTTGGAATTTGCATTGACTCACAATTATTTTAGATTTAACCAGTAATATTTTTTGCAGGTACAGGGAGCAGCTATGGGAGTGTTCTTTGCCCCATCGTATGCAAATCCGGCTATAGGAAAGTATGAAAGGAATACATTATTAATTATAAGTCAGAAGATTGTACAATTATTACATTTTTAGATTTATAGATGATTTATTATTTATTATTAGAGGGAATGAGGAAGGAACTAAATGTTTTATGGATAGGTTACAGAATAATTGATAAGGATATGAATTTACTTTTCAAGTTGACACTTTAAATATATATTATTTAGACATTATTTTGTATGTGGAATTAGTTAAAAGAATATGTTCAAGGACTGGGAGGAAGACCCCCTACTTCATTGAATTTTTTTACATCCAAGGATGTTAATTAATTTGTTACTGTATAGCCAGATGGTAAGAGCTTTATGGTTAAAGTACAACATCTGAAGATTTTATGAATTAATAAAATACATTTCTAATAAGTTATATAATAGAGGTTATGATAAACAAAAAATATTAGGATCATTTTTTAAAACTGACTTAAAATGGAGGATAGTGAGAAGTTTATGAAAGCTAAATGGGATTTGGTGATAATGTTTCTTCTATATGTGTGTTTGCGCATAGTTATTTAACATCTCAAATGGTTGATAATATTGAAAGTTATTGGCACATATTAACAGATGATGCCTTGAGGGAGTAATCTCCGATTCACCAAGAATAGTGTTAAGGAAAGGAGTATGTCGAATATGCTTGTACATAGCAATTATTATAAAGTGAAACATCTAAATTATCAGAAAGGCAGTGAGAGTTTTTGGAATCTGTCAAATATATGACTATATGCAACAAGTGGATATGTGTGTGTTAAATGGAGATATTTTCAGAATACAGCAGTTTCTACCTTGTAAAACTGTAGAAGTTATTTATGCCCTTTGATGTAGCTGTCCAAAAATATACATAGGGAAACAAAAAGGGAGGTGAAGAAAAGGGTTTTGGAACAAATAGGGGCTATCAGAAATAGTAGGGTTAATAGTGCTGCAGCTGTCCATTTTATTTCACAACAGCATAAATTACAAGAATTTTAATTTGTTGTACTTTTGTAGTGTCCACAACATTTGAGGGTAGATTTAAAGAGTTGCCTTCAACAAACAAGGTATATTTTATTTTGAAATCTCAAACAGATATACTTAATGGTTTGAAAGAGGTTCTGCAGTGTGATTCTCGGCTGGGGTGCCTTCTGTGTGGAGTCTGCATGACCTCCCTGTGTTTGTGGGGGTTTCCTCCAGGTGCTCTGGTTTCTTTCCACATTCCCAAGACATGCTCCAGGTGGATTGGACATTCTAAACTGGCCCTAGGTGTGATTGTGTACATGTGTGCACCTTCTGAGAAAGGTTGGGTGCCAGGCTGGCAACTCAACATGGTAAAACTCTACTGCCACTCATTTGTGGACTGAGGATTCACTGTGGTGACCCCCTAAAGGGAGCAGCTGAAAGGAGAAGAAAAAGAAGAAGAAAAAGATACTTAATGGTTTGAATATTTACATTAATTGGAGCATGTTGCTTTAACATATCTTAGAAGGTGAAGTCAGTGGTTAATTGTCTATTTAAAGGTTTGTGAAACTAAATTAGTATGCCCCCTTGAAGGCTTGTGAGATGAGGTGCCAGGTATTTTTAAATGTTGTTTAGATAAATTAAGTTTTTTCTTTTATACAGACAAGTGTTTCTAGATAGTATTCAACTGCAGTCCGATGGGATTCAGTTCAAGATTCCTGCTGGGCTAATTATGAAGACAAATGATCATGGCTAGCCAGAACCCAAGTAGAGGAACTGTATAAAAAACATTTTATCAAATCAAATACAAGCTTGTTCAGAGCCATAGCTAGCTGTTGTGGTGCTGTGGCATGGAAGCTCTGTGCATGAATGCAGTATAGGCATGCCACTGCTCTATTACTATCTCACCGGCATTTTCCATTCACACACCTTAACACACTGGGCCCACAGCTGCAACCCCCTTGTCTCACTCTAGATACTCTTTTGGTGTGGTTTCTGAACTGCCCTTTCTTTACTGAAAAATAAATAAATAAATGAAGCCAGCATGCACCTTCTTCTAACAAACATTTGTTCTTATTTTACAACCCTCTGACCTCCCTAAAGCCGGACCATTCTATAAGTAGCAACTGAATCCCATTATCATTATGTTCTAATTTCAGTAACTGTGGCAACAAACAAATAAATAAATAAATACATAAATAAACAAATAAATAAATATTATTGTATGTGACTCCTTTGCCTCTTCAAACTCCACTGACACATAGTAGAGACCAGAGCTGAAATTAACATATTTATTTCCGTAACCTTGGGAAGAGTAAAAGAAAAAAACGTTTATGGTATCTCAAGTATCTTAGCTCATTTCACATACCAGTGACATCAGCCAATTAGATAAAGCAACTCTATCATCACCATAGCGAATAACAACTTCTTTGCTACAGTTAATGAAAGAGAGAGAGATAAAAAGTTAGGATGTTGTTTTATTGTTTTTTTTTTAACAGTTGGTCAGAATGGTATCACTGAAACATTACTCCTGGCATATCATTTCATAGGTTCATAGATAAATATTAGGCTATCAGTCTGCAGACTATTACAAGCCTAGCCAACAACCAGAGATCATAATCAAACCCTGTACCTTGTATATGTGAGGTTTAGACCTTAATCATTATGGCAACCTGTCCCCCTTATGGCAACCCTTCCCCATTTCTTGGATCTTCCTTTTGCTGTTTGACATTTATCCAATTCCCTAGCTAGCACCAGTTCCTAGGCAACTACATAGATCATCTTGTGCTGGCTCCAGCCCTGATTGGGGATGATTATGCCAAAAAATAATTTTACATCCTCTAAACACAAGAATCCTGATCTACCTCTCTTTATTTAAGGATTACTAAAGGAGACATGGAGAGACATATGGTACCTGACAGCCTCCACAGAGGGACAGTTGGACATGACCATAGGGCTGCTGTTGTCTACCTATAGGAGGGCCACAGCTGTCCACAGGTTTCAGAGAAGCCCTGTCTTTGGTTTATAACCTTTCTGCTGGATACCCTGGTTACCTGTCTACTACCCAGATTATTACTGATGTTTCTGCTGAGAGCTGCACCTGAACCACATCTGATACAAACTCCTCTGTATCTTAGAAAAGGAATGTGGAGGAGGCTGAAATGTAATGCCAGAGTCAGCCTAGCAATATAAAGGGATAAGCCCTCACTATGACCCACCTAACTGACATAGGTACAGAAGGGGCTGGGTGCAGAGGATGGGAATGAGTGGCCAGCATTGACTTATCCATCATGGAGGATGAGGGATGGCAATTTGTCTCACAAAATTTGCTAAACCTACTAGAAGGTGGGCACTCATGCACAGAAGAAGCCTAGCAGACTTGCAAATCTGTGTTACATAAGCAGTGCAGTTCTTAACCCAGAGAGGCATGTATGGTAGCACAGCATGCCCTTCTGTAAGTGACAACAGTTGACCTTGCAAGCCACTTGAGAGTATGACAGTTAAAACAGTCCACAAGACTGATAGACCGATCTATTCTGTACTATTCAGCTGTTACCTCACGATGAATAAATAGGCTTATAAAGCTTTGTGAAGAGGAAACAAATAGGCGATAAGGATTTCACTCTATCAAGGGCTGCCTGACTCTCACCCTACAAGAGGAACAAATGAGTCAGAGAAGCAGAGGTAGGGCAGCCATGGGGCAAATCCCATGGACTAGCAAAGAAAAATATTCAGTTCCTAATGCAGTGATGTTATTATCCTCCCTCTCCATGTTCTCCAGGCGAATGCTGACCAGAATATACAGGGACCCTTAAAGTGGTGTTTATGAAGGTTGCCATGTGGGACAACAAACATTATCAGATTCTGTGGCTCTGTCTGAACATTGTTGCTCAATGTTGCTCTACTGCTCAATGATTCTTGATTCAAAAACATATGGCCAAAGGTTCTAAAATTTTCTTACTTTATTTCCTTTGTATCAATATGTTCCATGAATTAATTGTACTGTTTATTTTATTTTATGTTATAGTCTCACTTATTTTCTTTTTAATTTGTATTAATATTGTTGTTTTACTTCTATGCATTCTTACTGCAGCTTTTCTCCCCGTGTCCCTGCTGAAAACGGGATACTTGCCCAGTCAGATACTACCTGGTTAACAAATGTAATAAATAAATAAAAATAAATAAATAAATTGTGCTGAATTATACAGAGCATGCACCATAAGGCTGGTCACGGACGATGCAGCTGAAGACAGATTCTGCAACAGCAGCTTTTCTTTGAGTGGTCTGTCGCGCAATTGTCCCCAGTCTTCTGCACTTTATCAGAATTATCGCACTTGAAATCCAACATGTATGAAAGCCAGTTTAGCAACTTTTGGAGTAGTATACAGAAAGCACAACCCCTTTCCCTACCATCTCCTTCACTCTACACTCATTTTTTAATGGATGTACAGCTAAGCTCTTAGTGTGGGGAGGTGGTCACATCCTTCTTAAGTGCAACTCCAGAAATGATGGTGTCAAGTTTAGTCATCTCTGATGAAAACCTCCCATCTATTATGGACCAAGGGATGGTGTCAGCCTTTCTTGGGAATAGAGGCCACAGTACTGAGTTTTTTTACAAACTACTTTGTTGGCATCCATCGCAATGTCCACCAGATGGAACATTGAGGAGGGTTGCTAGGAAGACCTACAGGGTTTTTGCAGCATCCAAAGTGGGGAAGAAATGGATTCAGTGCACCATCCCCATCATCTACCATATAACACATAAGTTCTCAATATTCTCTAAATCTTGGATCATCAGGGAACGTTGGAGAGTAAGCATTCTCATCATCCACTTCTGCTTTGAGAGAGTCTGGAAGACAGTCCAGGCAATTCCTCATACATAAGGCTATCCTTTGCTTTCTTAGAAAGGGAACACCAAGGAGGAGGAAGAGACCCTTTTAGGAGCAGATGTTAAGGTGAGGCTGCCAAAAAGCCAAGGCTTTTGATCATAGAGGCTCAAGATGTGGATGCTACAGGCTTAACTAGGGTACTACCACTGGGGGTTGAAATGGTACTGATTTGAACTACTGAAAGTGAACCTGGTAACTTGAAATTGGCATCACGAGCAAATTTAATGCCAAAACACTTTGTGTCAAAAACACTGGGACCATATTTGTGTGCCTAGCATTAACACTGAAAAGGCTAATGTCACTTATACCAAGATCCCAGTCCCTCACATCTGTACCAAGAATTATTGTTGCCATTGCAAAACCTTCTTGAGCTTGAAAGCTTGCAAATGACAATATAGAGTTTGACATCTACACCAAAGGATGTTAGGACTGAAGCTAGCATCAATGAGACTAGTGTCAAAAACTTTTGTGCTGGTGAAAAATTTCAAGGCACCCTACTGGAAAATAATCACCCTGGACTCCCTATTTCCAACAGCTGATGCCTCCTCTGAGTCCTCAGCAGTGCTGCTCTCAATCTGTCATAATTTATAATAGGTATGACAGAGGAGAAGGCAGCTCAGTGCAAAGGTGATTTTGAAGAGCATTGGGCAAGGGGAGACTCCTTGTCTGACCTAGGAACAGCAAAAGGTTTTAGCTTCAATCACAGGAGACAACTGTGCATTGTAAGCCAAAATCTTTACAAAATATTACTATTATTTGTACCAGTTCCTCTATAATTTTCCATTCACAAACAACAACTGGAGGAGGGGCTTAAGTAGGGAATTTAGTTTGTGATGTTTGAAAGATTTGCTTTTTTAGGATGGGATGTTGAACTAAAGCGAGTGCTGTCTGACAGAAATGGGAAGATAAAGGCTATGGTTCAGACTCATTCTTAGCAGTCAGAGCTTGTCTTGTAGTGCTCCAGCTTGGCCATAATTACCATGTTTATTATGTTATTACCATTAACCATGCTTGCCTTATAGCCTCAACACATGTCCTTACTAACTCAGTAGCTAGGAAGAGTTGTATATACTAGATTCAAGACTGAATTAGCTTGGCTAGTCTTCGGAGTGTTGGAAGCTTGAAAACAAAGCATTTGGACTACATTTTTCATCCAGGGAAGTACATTTAAACTACATTTAAAATTCTGCACTTATCTTCCGATTTAAATTACTTTTGTGTGTTTCCTGTTATGTTTGTTCTGTATATGAAGTTAAAGCTATTAATTGAATACATTTTTACAGTTACAGTGCTTTACAGTATACTATTTTCAAGTGGTTTCTGTGCTTTGCCTAGGTGTTTAAATCATTTTTCAGTGGGTTCTCATTTTATTACATTTTTACTATACCTCTTCTGAATTTTTCCCACCCACCCACTTTTTCTTGTTGTGCTTTTAAACTTGGAGCTTTGAGCTGCCTCCTTCTACTGTATATCTGGCCTTGGAAGCTCCTCCCAATCTCATCTTCTGTATACCTGACCCTAGAAGCTTCTTCCAATCTTATCTTCTCCACTGATCTTACTGGGTACTGACAGATGAAATAGGGAAAGCCTTCCCCACTGTTGATGTACTTTGAAACTGCCTTAAATTGTGAGTGTGTGCTCCTCATTTCTGCTTTGTCTGCCTTTGAATCATCTTGTAATTACATGTAGCTAGTTGTTAGATTTGTTTCTGGTATCTATTCATTTTTGGCTAACAAAAGTGTGTTTTTTCATTAAGAAGACTTGGAGTGCAATTCTAGAGGGAGTAGAAAGGTAGCCTGGTCTGTGTGAGTTTGGGATACACCAAGCAGGCTTAAGTGAGAATTACTTGTTGTGGTTAGCTGTTTGATTTATTTCCAATACCACTGCATTTTTGGCAAACTAAAATATGTTTTTACCACCACCTTCAAAAAAATGTTGAAAAATCATCTCAACTCTTTTGGCTATGTTCCTGCTCTATAACCTAACCTCTTCACTCTCCTTATATGATTACTAATCTCCTATGTCTTTTGCTACTAGTGACTGATGATACTTTCTCCATATTTATTTTTATCTTCACTTGTTGATACTGGTACAATAATACTGATTAATATATCTCTGTTTATACCACTCTGATTGAATTCATTGAATTCTGCTTTAATGTATATTTTCTGTATATATTACTGTAATCAAACACACTAGATTCCTGCTTTTATGTATATATTCTGTATATGTTACTATATTTACTATCTGTAACACTCTTTCTGATTCTGTACTAATTAATAATTATATTTTTTCTGTAACTCGTTGGAGCTTTTCACCCCGGGCCTCCACTAAAAATGGGCTCTTTTAGGCCCAGTGGACTTTCCCAGTAAACAAATGCAATAAAATAAAATAAATAAATAAATAAAATGATGGGGCTGCAGTTCTAGTGAGAGCAGAAAGGTAGCTTGATGTGTCTGAGTTGGAAAACACTCAGGGATCCTTAAACTAAGACTTACATGTTGCAGTTAGCTATTTGATTTGTTTCTGAAACCTTTTCGCTTTGTTTCATACTACAGTGTGTTTTTACATTAAAAAGACTGATCCTGCAGTTCTGGTGGCATTAGAAAGGTAGCCTGGTTTGTCTGAGATGGGAAACTGAGGTGGAATCCTTCAAAGCCCCCGGGCCTGTGGAAAATACGGCCCAGACTGCAGAATCCTTTATAAACGCATTCTATGAACACCTTCAGGAATGCATGGATCATGTGATCCCAAATAAAACCAAGACCCAATCCTCCAAAGGCAGACGTCCTGTCTGGTGGACCCCAGCCATAAACAAACTATACAATAGAAGGAGGAAGCTACTAAATGATAGAGCAAAATTCCAAAAAGGGAAGGCATCTCTGATCAGTATTAGCAAAAAACTACGGGCACTCATAAAATCGTCTAAGACCAGCTTCGAGAGAAAAATTGCACAGGACACTAAGGATAATCACAAGGCTTTCTTTAGTTATGTTAGGAACCTGGGTGGTAATTCCCAGATATGCTCAGAATTAGTCCAAAATGACAAAAAATACACCGAACCCACAGACATTGCCAACATCCTAGTTGACAGGTTCAGCGCAAACCTCTCCCCCCCCTTCCCCACCAAAAGGGCAAATATCTATCCCAGCAGAGTGCTGCCCCCCTGACATCTCAGATGCTCAGGTAAGAGCCGCCCTCTCCAAAGCAAAAAACACAGCATCAATGGGACCAGATGGTGTCCCAGGCTGCATCCTACATGAACTCCAAGAAGAGCTAAACCCAAACATAAAACTACTGTTCAATCTCAGCCTTACTACAGGATATGTGCCCAAAGAGTGGCGTACAGCAACAGTGGTCCCTCTCCATAAAGGTGGTGCCTCAACGGATCCTGGAAACTATCACCCCATAAGCCTGACTAGCTTGGTCTGCAAAGCTATGGAAAGAATCATCATGGACCTCATAAATAAAGATATTGGGGACCTACAAACACTGGATCCTACCCAGTTCAGCTTTGTTAAGGGCAGATCCTGCCTCTTAAACCTGGTTGATTTCTTTGAAACAATCACCAAGGCCATTGACGAGGGGAAGGTGGTCCACACAGCCTACCTGGACCTCGCAAAAGCCTTTGATACAATACCCCACTCGGGCATTATAGATAAGCTCACCAGCTTAAATATAAACCCCTATGTCACTAGATGGATTGCAAACTGGCTCAAGGACAGAACCCACATGGTTAGAATTGCTGGAGCCATGTCAGACTCCAAACCAGTTACAAGTGGTGTCCCACAAGGCTCAGTCCTGGGACCTCTCTTGTTCGGTATATATTTCTCGGAGGTACAGGCCAACACGGAAGGACTGTGGCTGACCAAGTTCGCAGATGACTGCAAACTGGGTGCCATAATCGACTCTCCAGCTGACACAAGCATCCTCCAAAAGGGCCTCATAGAAACAGACAACTGGTGCCAGAGCCATGGCCTCAAGCTAAATGCCAAAAGTGTATAGTCATCCCCTTTGGCAAAAACAAAGTGCCCACAAATTACCGCATAGGTGGTAATCCATTAAGTACAGAAGAAGTAATTAGGGACCTGGGGACCCAAGTTGATAGCAATCTCTCATTTGACAACCACCTGGCCAAAGTGGTTAGAAAAACATTTTATATAGCCCACCTAATCATGAAGGGATTCACATCTAGATCACGGGAGGTCATCGTGCCTCTTTACTCATCCCTCATCAGGCCCATAATTGAGTACAATGCCCCTTTTGGGATGTACCTTACCAGACACCTGCAGCAACTGGAAAGACCCCAAAAGTACCTCACCAAGAGGATCAAAGGGCTCAAACAGATGCCATATGCTGCCCGGTTAAAGAAACTCCAGCTCTACTCAGTGGCATACCGCCTGTTCAGAGGCGATCTGTGCCTGACGTATAAAGCCATGTCCAACCCGGAATTAATGGACATGCTGCACGTCAGAAAATCCAAATCCCATCGAGCTATGTGCTCGAGAGACTTGAACCTCAGCACTGAAATAAATAGGACGTGCTGGAGGGGCAGATTCATAACCCAGAGGCTCCCTTCACTCTGGAATAAAATCCCAGTCCAGGTTAGGCAGAGTCCCTCATTGACTCTTTTCAAGAGGAATCTTGATGAGTGGATGGGAGATCATAGGTTTACCCTGGGTATCATTTCTGTGTCACTGTTAGACAGAGGCACAGTATACTAACCTCGAAAAACGGCATAGCAAAATAAATTTAAAATGGGTGGCGAAAGCCGAACACATTCTGGCTAGGCTTATAAATGCCCTAGGGCAGATAGCCTAGTATGAACCTATGAACCTATGAAACGCATGGGGGGGGGGCTTAAAGTGACAACTACTTGTTGTAGCTATTTGGTACCTTTTCATTTTTGGCTAACCAATGTGTATTTTTACATTAAGAATACTAGGACTGTAATTCTAGTGGCAGTAGAAAAGTAGCCTACTCTGTCTGAGCTGTGAAACAAACAGAGAGGCTTAAAGTGAGATTGTTTCATAAGCCAGAGGGTTTTTAGGGGCTTAGTTGTTTTGTTTTAATTTGCATTTGAGAGATTCTTTTGCTGTGCTTTTACATTACAAAATTTCAGGATCATCCATTTTGTAGCAGAAGGTGTTTACCTGGTTTATCTGAGTTGGGATGCACTCCAAGGAGCTCAAAGTGTCGTCATTTATTGACCAGAGTGCACAGGAGTTGATTTGCAGCTTTTTCTATCTGCTATAATTTATGCAAGTTTGTGCAGTGCTGCTCACTGCACAGTGGCAGTTAGCAGTGCCCTCTATAGAAGCAAATGCTTAGTTTGCAAAATTTACCTATAAAGTTAGTATTTAGGATTTTAATCTGTAACACTGAAAGGCTTTGCATGAAGCTAAGCTTAGTTCAACTAGTTAGCTCAATGAACAGCACTAATACCAGATCTTAGCACTATTTAACATCTAGCCTTAAGCCTAGAAGCCAGTTGGGTGACCACTATAAAACCAAGTCCCTAAACCATAACAGATCAACCCTAATACAGGTCCTGACAGCATGGATGCGCAATTTCCTATGTCGCTGTGGTCAGCTTAGTAGATATGGGCATCCTGAGAAAGTGAAGCAGTTGTCTCATGTATTTAAACAACCTTTTAATCCTTAAAGAAACTAACACTGTATGTGAGAGACATACATACATAATATCTTTGGAGGCACAAATCTCACTTACAAACAAGGCTGTCAAACACACACTACATCCTTTACACATATTGCACACCACATACATAGACCTTCTTATACTGAACCACTTAAACAAAACCTTCTCAAACATAAATGACCTGCTAAGCCATCAAATGGCAACACCTATCCTCAGCAATCATTAAAGCACACACCAAAAACAGAACCTAACACCACACACAAGCAGCCCACACCCATGATCCCCCAAGAATAAAGTCCATAAGGCAAGCAAACACTTTACTTAGTACTCTTGTCATAGGGGATTTTGTTGTATGAAACACAGATGCTCCTCTTACCATGCTGGACAAGGAGAAGATAATGGTTAGTTGCCTATCTGAAGCAAGGATCTGCAATATCACATATGCACTCAAGTCACTGGACTGCAGGTGTGACGGTTGGGGAGAGATAGGTGAAGGCTGCCAGCCTAGTCAAATATAATTTGATATATAATTCTGGCATTTGTAAATAATTGTAAAAATACAGGCATGTTTTCTTGAGTGTAAAAGAATACTGTGAAATGTGGAACTGCAAAATATGTGACAACATTGCACTCTACTGGCCCAGGGAAGCATGTTGTGACCTTTCATGTTAGAATTTGGCTCCAGTGAGTCTGGATGAAGGTTTTATGCCCATTGTTTTAAGGCTAAAGTTTATGACCAGAATGTAGATATGGAATGTGCTTTATTGCTCTGGTTTCTGTTAGAGTATGCATGTGAAATTACTTGTATTGTTGTAAGTTTCTGAGCAGGTGTTAGATTGCTAAATAATGCAGTTTGTGGCCTGAAAACTCAGACCAGGTGTCAAGGTGATGCAATATGAATACTGGGAAAACCTAAGTGTCAAAATGATGTAATTTGGGAGGGCCTCAGCAGAGCTGTTGGTTAGTGTTTAAAAACTATTGTTCAGTGAGAGACTAGGGGGCATTTTGATCTTGGATATCTTACTCAGCACTCTGCCTAAGCTCACATGTAAGTTTCTAGCACTGTGATTTCTTGTAGGAATAGTTAAAGCTAGTAAAGGTTAATTAGGTATTTTTCTTTGAAATCAGACCTGTTCTACTGTATTATTTGTTCATAGGTTCATAGGTTCATAGGAAGGTACTAGGCTATCTGCCCAAGGGCATTTATAAGCCTAGCCAGAGTGTGTCAGTTTTCGCTGCCTCATTGATTAATTAACTGAGCCTCTGTCAAGAAGAGCCAATGAAGTGATCCCAGAGGTGTATTTTCTGTTGCCCATCCACTCATCAAGGTTTCTCTTAAAGAGTGTTAGTGAGGGGCTCTGCCTAATGTAGTTAGGAATTTTGTTCCAAAGCATGGGAAGTCTCTGTGACAGGAATATATCCCTCCAGCATGTTCTATTTATTGTTGTGGTGAGGTTTAGCTCACTAAAGCGAGTGGCACGCAGTGACTTGGATTTCTTTAGGTGGAGCATGTCCATCAATTCTGAATTGGACATGGCTTTGTAAGTCAGGCAGAGATCACCTCTGAGTAAGTGATATGTGACTAAGCAAAGCTGGAGTTTTTCCAGTCGGGCTGCATAGGACATATGTTTGAGGCCAGTAATCTGTGATCTCTGAACTCTTAGATATCTCTGTGGTATAGTAGTTTTGTCTTGTGTTTTAATTATTTATTATTAATATTTTTAAAACCTTCTACCTGTGGCTAGTTTATGTAGAGATAAATTATGCTTTAGACTACATTATATATTTATAGAGTTTACTGTCTAAGCCCTTCAAATAAGCCTAGAATGAATAGTCACATTACCATTGGATAATAATATTGTACAGTAATAATTGGACACCCTTTTAAGGGCCTTTTAGTAGCTGATATTATTAGCTGGGTGGTGGCAGGGATTACTACCGTATGGTCTGGGTAAAGGGGCACAGCTGGAGAATCTGTGTCATCCTTTCCCAGGAGTGTCTGTGATGTTGTCTAAATACTTGTCTCAAAGTGTGTGTGTGTGTTGTGTCAGCTACTTGGGCAGGAACACGAAGCACTGGTTGGACAGAGGGGGTACTGGAGGTTTTAGCTTACCCAGCTAGGCTGAGACCTGGACCCTATAGCTGTGCCAGTGGGGGAGTCTTATTGGGGACCTGGTGAGCAAGGGAGCAACCAGCCCCAGACTGACCGTGATCTCTGTGTGCACTTAAGGGAAATTGTACTTTACTGTGTGTATTAGTTATCCTTTCCTCTTCTAGGAGACGACCTCCCTGGTGTTAGTGGTGAGGATTGAGGCTCCTTGATTGCTGGGCCAGGGCACGGTCATCACAGCAGGTACCAATATGATTCTATCATACTTCATGTGGGTGTAAGTGGCCTGAGACTTACCTCACTGGACTATATGAAAAGAGACATTATGGATCTCTCTAAATTTGTGTCAGAGGCAGACCTAGCATTGAACAGTATTCTACCTTCACCAAGGATGATGCCACAATATGAAAAGAAAATTATTGCTTTTAATAATTGGCCTAGTTTCTGGTGTCACTCCAGGGGAATCCAATATTTATCAGCATGGGAGGACATGGTTAACAGACCATGTTGCTTTGCTAAGAATGGTCTGCACTTGTCCTCCCTGGGCTTTTGGGTATTGGCTAAAACATTATATACCATCTTAAAGCCTTTTTAGGCAATGTCAAAATGACCAAACTACCAACATAGCAAAAAAAAAAAAAAAAAAAAAAAAAACTCAAAGCAACCTTAAAGTGTTACTGCTCAATGATAGGAGTCTAAACAAGAAACTCCATACCCCCTGGAAAACGTGGACACCTGTGTTATTACCAAGACTTGGTTTAAAGCCACATAGAGTACTCTGGTAGTTCAAGGCCACAGTGTCTTCCGCACATTTAGGCCAACAGCAGCAGAGACAAGGGGTTAAAAGTGGAGGTGTCTCAATCTATATTATCAAAAATTGCAACTTCAGCGTGGTTAAACAGAATGATGTCCTGGAGTTCATCTATGTCAAGTCTTAATTGACAAGGTTTCTTACCATGTCCTGGCCAGCTACAGGTCACCGTCTATGACCCACAAAGCTCTCACCTCTTGCCTAGACCTACTAAAAGCACTTATCATCCAACCAAATATCATATTCACGAGAGACTTTAACTACCCCTCTATAGACTGGGAAATGTACACTGCCTGTAACTCACAGGCACAACATTTCTTGGAATTTATCAACACAAACACCCTGGACCAGATACTATGCACTCCAGCCAGAGGATCAAACATAGAAAACCTAGTAAACACAAATATGGGAGAGCAATGTGCCCTCCCCTTGTGTCACATCCTCATTGGTGAAGTTGGATCAAAAAGCTGTTTCCTTTGAAACATCAACCCAGAAAACCCAGCTAAACCTATAATAGTTAGGAACAATTCTAAAACAAACTACATCCTGTTAAGTGATAACTTGTCAAAATTCAGAGCTACCCCAAACCTCAAGAACACAGCTACCTATGTCGAATCATTCACAGAAACCCTCTATAAACATGTAAGTGGCTGCATTGAAGCTGCCAAACCTACCAGAAGTAAGCCAAATCTAACACCAAAAACAAACTCCACTGGTAGAATCTTTACCTTAACAAGTTATATAATAAAAAAAATGTCATGGCCAGAATCAGAAAGAGCTACTTTCATAGAGACAAGAGGTCTCTGATTGAACTAAACCCAAAACTAACAGGTCTAATAAAGTCCATCAAGGGTAATTACAGCATCAGGATAGCCTCCCAGGTTAAGCCAATCACAAGACTTTCTTCAGTTATGTCAGGAACCTTAAAGCTAACACTCAGCAGTATGCAGAACTGGTTACAAATGGCAAAACTTTCATTGATCAGGGTGACATATCGATTCTACTGGCTTATAAATTTAGTTTTTACTTTACCCTCCTCTCTCCCCACCACTCCTTGTGAAATCTATTCTAGCATATCATATATCACTGGGTAGCACCACGGTGCAGCAGGTAGTATTGTCACCTCACAGCAAGAGGTTCGCCGTTTCAATTCTTGGCTGGAGTGTCTTCTGTGTAGAGTCTGCATGTCCTCCCTACATTCACGTATGTTTCCACTGGGTACTCCGGTTTCCTCCCACATGATAAAGACATGCATTTGGAGCGTTTCTCCCCGGGCATTCACTGAAAATGGGCTCTGTCCCAGTCAGACTTTCCTTGTAAACAAATGTTAAATAAATAAATGAAAAGACCCCCCCCCCAACTATCATCAGGGAGCAATTCCTGGTGGCACTCATATGACCAAAAATGTTATTTCAGTGGACCCCAGCAATATCCCTGGTTGTCTCCTAAATAGTCTAAAACATCACCTAACAGGACCTCTTAAGGTATTTTTCAACTACAGCCTCAAAACAGATTATATGCTAGGTGAATACAGGACCACAGTGGCCATCCCTCTTTGATAATGTTGGACCATCAACTGACTCCAGACCCATCATTCTGTCAAATCTAATATGCAAAGCCATGGAATGATTTATAATGGAAATGATCAACAAGGACATTGGCAACTTACAGACAATGGACCCATCCATTAAGGCTTTGTTAAGGAAAGTCTTGCCTACTCAGCCTGGTAGACTTCTTTTGATATGGTAAACCAAGGCTATGGATGAAGGGAAAATAGTACATACTGCCTACCTTGATCTGGCCAAGGCATTCAATACAATACTGCATTCAGGTGTTATTGACAAAAATCACAGAACTTGGCAAAAATCCCTACATAACTCGCTAGATTTCTGGCTGGCTCACAAATAGGACTCAAGAATTCAGGATCAGTGAGATCACCTTCACCAGGAGACTGGTCATGAGTGGGGTACCCCGGGGCATCATGCCGGGCCGGTTCCTGTGTGGCATCGACTTTTTGGAAGTCAAAGCTAATGTCAAAGGCCTCTGACTCACCAAGTTCGCAGATGCCTGTAAACTGGGAGCTATTATAGATTTCCCCCATGACACCAACATCCTAAAAGAGGGTTTAACACAAACAAATGACTGGTGCCACAGCTACAGATTAAAACTCAATGCAAAGAAATGCATTATAATGCCCTTTAGGAAATTGTCCACTCAAGCTAATTATTCCAGTGATAAAACACCCTTAAGACTTTACCCAGTAGTTAGGGATCTGGGAACCTATGTAGACATTAATCTGGTCTTTGATCAACATGTAGCTACAACAGTAAGAAAATCATTCTATGTCAGTCAACTCATAAGCAATGCTATGGCATCTAGGTCCAATGAAGTTATAGCACCACTCTACTCAGCCCTTACTAAACATATCATTGAGTACAATGCCCCCTTTGGCATGTAACTAACCAGGCATTTGTAACATTTGGAATATCATCAAAGATTCAGTACCAGGAGAATGCATTGCTGAATGTTGTGTCCTACACGGATCGACTTTAGGACCTATTTCTCTACTCAGTCTTCTACAGGTTACTGAGAGATGATTTATGCCTGGCATATAAGGCATCCTCAGATCTAGCTCTGATGGATCTCTTGCACATCTATATAACAAACAGCACCAGAAACACTAGATCCAAGGACCTGAACTTTGCCTGCAATATAAATAGAACATGCTGGAGGGACTGATATGTTTCTCAAAGGATCATCACAATATAAAATAGGCTCCCCATCCACTTGAAGCAGAGTTCATCTCTGACCCTATTCAAATTAAACCTTTATTATTGGATGTCAAATTGCAAATTCACCCTTGGTCTGGCCCCAGTATCACTGATGAACAGAGGTCAACAGTAGGTAAATTAATCTCCAGCTAACATAACCCCCCAACATAACTTTAGCTACCTCCTTGCTAACATACCCCAGCATACTTAGGGATAAAACTATGTTGTTTTGCATGGCTAAGCTTATAAAGACCCTGGTGGCCATTAGCCTAGTATAAACCAAGAACCTATGAACCTATGGAAGAAAAAGAACACTTTGATTTCTCACTGGGAATTCTTACCCAACCAAGTATATATAAGAGGCTAACATAATCATATAGCATATAAGAGGCAAAACAATGTTATCCAAAAAATGGAAAATACTCTGCCTGACATCTTCAAAAAGGTCTAGATCCACAAAACTAAAATAATCCATACATGTCAGACTACCATAACCAGCTATTTCCATTCAGAAATGGAATACTCATATATCAAGCCTGACTTAGACTGCATGTCAATTTAAATAACACCAAGAATAAGCAGTTAGGGGAATAAAAAATAATTGCTATGAATAAAGATAGTTGCTACATATAAATGACCCCTAGGTTGCCCTAAATAATTTGTACATCACTTTAAATTCCAAAGAATTCCAAAGAATACAGCTTTATCCTTTGCTGACTTCCTGGATTAATACAAATAACACTGTTTCAAGAATATTGGTCCTATATCTACATGCCTCTAAATCCCCAATTACCTAAATGAGTAAGCCCAATAAACAGTTGTACAAGGTATCCATATGTCAACACTTGAATATGTCCTGCCACTTCTGGCAGGCTAAGCAACTTAACATCTAAAGAATTTGAAAAGGAATCAAAATATGACATTTTTCATAGATGCTGTGGAAAGTCAGAATCACTGCAGCAGTTTGGCTGTACTTCAGGCCAAACTCCAACACTGGCAGCACAGAGGCTCATTGGTTAAGAGCTCTGCCTCTCAACTCCATGATCCAGAGTTTGATTCTGATTTCTCATCCCTCTCTCTGTAGGGTTAGCAAGTCCTCCCACTGTCTGCATGGGTTTTCTGTAAGTATTTTGGTTTCCTTCCACATCTCAAAACATGCTGGTTGACTAACTATTGTAAAGTGTCCATATATATTGCATTTACCCTTGCTCTTGTGGACTGGATTCTGGCTGGAAAGAGTCCTTGCAAGCAGTTCAGTTGCTTTGTTAGCAAATTAATAAATAAGCAGTGGCACTTGCATTTGTAAACTACTAAAATTGTGCCACTGCATTTGCTTGAGCATACTGAAATTAACATTTTATCCAGAAAGGAAAAGCGACACAACCAGGATCCAATGTAGAACATTTAATAAAAAATACCTAGCGACTCGGCTTAAAGCCTTCAAAGGAGAATAAAAGACACAAAAGGTACCCAAGCATTTATAGCACAACCAGTTATCATTAATTACATAATTGCTTTCAATTAAACTAAAAAAAACTTTCCAATTACATTCCGCACTAATACCTACTGGACTTAATGTCCCATACTTTAAAATAAAAACAGTCTCTTTATACAAAAGCCTTTTCTTTACATCCAAATTACATCCCTTTCCACAAATATGTTCTAATACAGTACACTGCAAACCATCTGGACTTTTGTTATGATATTTTTCAAAATGTATTCCAAGAGGGCTTTTAGGCTTAGCATTTTTAATTTCCCTAACATGTTCTTGAATTCTAAGCGTAAAAGCCCTCTTGCTTTCACCCACATAGAACATATTGCAAGGGCATTTTACAGCATAAATTATACCTTCTGTATTACATGAAAACTTATGGTTTGCTCTAAAAGAGATTCCATTAATATACTTGAATGTATTACACACATATTTACATACACTACATATTCCACATAGAAATGTGCCTACTATACTAATCATAGGATCAGTACTGCAGTTAGGGGTGGAAAAATTAGCATGTACTAATATATCTTGAATGCTTTTACCCTTACGGTATGAAAATATGGGTACCTTTTCAGTTTTCTCAGAAAGTTCTTTAAACTTTAAAAGAAAATTCCAATAATATTTAATCACACCTTTTACTTCACTAGATAAAATGTCATAAGTAGTGACCACATAAATTCTTCTTAAATTGGACATTTCATTATTATTTATATTGTTAGATTGTCATATTTGTGGTCTATTTATTTGTCTATGGAGATTCCCTTTAGCTTTGTTCATCAAAGCATATACATTTTGTTTACAATAACCCCTTTCAATAAATAATTTAGCTGTTATATTAAGCTCACATAAGAAATCTGGGCCACTGTTACAAAGTCTTTGAACCCAAAGGAATTCCCCATAGGGTAAAGAATTTATTAAATGGGGTGGATGACAACTGTCTGCTGCAAGAAAATGCATACCCTCTTCAAATCTGCAATGTATATTACTTATAATATTTCCATTAGTTTCCCCAGTTAGGCAAATATCTAGAAATGTTACTGATTTACCTGTTTGTGCACCATCGAACTTTAATGCAAATGGAACTTTTACAGCTTTTGCCCCCATGTATGCCAATATGATGATGGGTCAGTTTCAGATGGA
Source organism: Protopterus annectens (assembly GCF_019279795.1). Taxonomy (NCBI): domain Eukaryota; kingdom Metazoa; phylum Chordata; order Ceratodontiformes; family Protopteridae; genus Protopterus; species Protopterus annectens. The sequence continues at coordinate 1,703,378,808 of NC_056728.1, read as the reverse complement.
TTATTTGTATAGTTTAAAATTTTTTCAGGAACATGTAATACAATATTGTAGGTACATAGATGATTCAATTTTTATTTGTAAAGGGGGTTATGAAAAAGTTATTAATTTTATTGATAAACTTCAGAACAATCCATTTGCTTTAAAGTTTGATGGTGTGCAAACAGGTAAATCAGTAACATTTGTAGATATTTGCCTAACTGGGGAAATTAATGGAAAGATTATAAGTAATATACATCGCAGATTTGAAGAGGGTATGCATTTTCTTGCAGCAGACAATTATCATCCACTCCATTTAATAAATTATTTACCCTATGGGGAATTCCTTCTGATTCAAAGACTTTGTAACAGTGGCCCAAATTTATTACGTGAGCTTAATATAACAGCTAAATTATTTATTGAAAGGGGTTATTGTAAACAAAATGTATATGCTTTGATGAACAAAGCTAAAGGGAATCTCCATAGACAAATAAATAGACCACAAATATGGTAATCTACTAATATAAATAATAATGAAATGTCCAATTTAAGAAAAAAATATGTGGTCACTACTTATGACATTTTATCTAGTGAAGTAAAAGGTGTGATTAAATATTATTGGAATTTTCTTTTAAAGTTTAAAGGACTTTCTGCAAGAATGTACAAGGTACCCATATTTTCATACCATAAGGGTAAAAGCATTCAAGATATATTAGTACATGCTAATTTTTCCACCCCTAACTGCAGTACTGATCCTATGATTAGTATAGTAGGCACATTTCTATGTGGAATATGTAGTGTATGTAAATATGTGTGTAATACATTCAAGTATATTAATGGAATCTCTTTTAGAGCAAACCATAAGTTTTTATGTAATACAGAAGGTATAATTTATGCTGTAAAATGCCCTTGCAATATGTTCTATGTGGGTGAAAGCAAGAGGGCTTTTACGCTTAGAATTCAAGAACATGTTAGGGACATTAAAAATGCTAAGCCTAAAAGCCCTCTTGCAATACATTTTGCAAAATATCATAACAAAAGTCCAGATGGTTTGCAGTGTACTGTATTAGAACAAATTTGTGGAAAGGGATGTAATTTGGATGTAAAGGAAAGGCTTTTGTATAAAGAGACTGTTTTTATTTTAAAATATGGGACTTTAAGTCCAGTAGGTATTAGTGTGGAATGTAATTAAAAAGTATTTTTTAGTTTAATTGAAAGCAATTATGTAATTAATGATAATTGGTTGTGCTATAAATGCTTGGGTACATTTTGTGTCTTTTATTCTGCTTTGAAGGCTCTAAGCCAAGGCGCTAGGGGTTTTTTATTAAGTTCTCTACATTGGATCCTGGCTGTGTCATTTTTCCTGTCTGGCCAGAAGTGGTGGATGTGCTTTGTTGTTGCTGCATCTTATCCAGAAACCTTGCAGCCAAATCCAGCATCAAGACACCATGATGTGCTCCACTGTCATGAGTTCATCAAAAACCTTTTTCCATTAAAGTCCCTAAAGTCTAAATGAAGTTCTATAATCAGTTAGATCTCTGGCCGCATTGTATTCTTTTTCTAACAATTCTGGAAATGTGCAATGTGATACAAAAGAATACAGCCCTGACAGTGTCACAGATTATCTGTGTTCATCTAGTGGTATGAGTGCTGAAGTTACTGTGTAGGGGAGAATGGGAGTGAGTGCCCGATGCTGGCCTGCCCATCCTTGGAGGAGAGAGGCAGCTTTCCTCACCGATATGGTGGCACCTGCAAGAATGAAAGCACATTGCTGGCAGCAAGTAGAGCCTGGGATGTTCATGCTGCAAGTAGTGTGCTAGTTGTTTTGGAGGTTACGTATGTGCAGATACTCCTATGTACATCCTGAGGGTAGTAATCGAGTAGCTTGCAAACTGTCTTGGGGTTGGGGATATGACAGTTCACAGGACCTGCAGACTGGCTCACTCCCTTACACCCAAATCTTGCCTCCATTGGATATCTAATGGTTCTAGGGGCTCTCATGCCATTTGGGGAACAAATGGGTCAGTTGGGTACACAAATAAGACCCATTGGGCTAATCCTGAGGACTAGAAAAAAATGAATTCAAGTAGAGATGAACCTGAAATCATGCTAGTAAAAAGATTTTCAATTATATCTCTGCCCTGAGGCATAGAGGGATAAAAACCTGACTATGCCCAGATGACCTGTGTTTGATTAATATTGTGAGAGTTGTAGTGGCCAAACAGGAAAGGGTGTGAGTGAGAAGCCGGCACCATCTTGTTAATCCTGGATGTATGGGGATGACTCAACTCATTGCAGTGGTGACTCTTAAATGAGTGCAGGTGTATAGCTAGCAGCAATGAGCCTAGCAAATCCACACTGCAGCAGTGCACTTCAAGAGTGTTGATATGCATGGTAGCATGCATGCACCTTCTTTGATTAGCACTTGTGGAGCTGACAAGCTGCTATGGGAAGGTGTTAAATGGGTAACCCATCCCTGCCATGAGGATAACAGCTCCTGCTCTCTGTTTGTTTACCTCTTGCCCCATTGAAACAAGTGGGCCATGGGGCTGTAACCTCTGAAGATGAATGGTTCAACTGAGTGGCCATGAGGGTAGAGACATATGGTCAACAGGTAAATGGGGTTAAAAAAAAGAAATTCAATGATCAGACTCATATATTATTAAGAAATGTAGTACTTTTATTGATTTTGTAATTGTTCATTTGTACTGAATTATTTATATGAATTTGTCAGTAAGTATTTTACCTGATTTCTGTAACTAGATAAAGACTTAGAAATGACATGTATTGTTTAGCTTATTAAACTATTAAATAAATAATAGCTAAATGTTTATACAGTTTCTGGATGTGGTCAATCATTTCCTCTTCTTGGAGCAAGTCCTGTTATTATAGCCTTCTTAAAGGAAGTTTCCAAGTAAGACCATCAAGTTGGCAAAATTTCCTACCTTGAGATCTAAACTTTGTGTTGGAAAAGTTTAGTGAACCTTCATTTATACCAGGCAAGTGAGTGGATTAAACATGCTGTTTTTTCTAGTAGGACTAACCTTAGTTAAGATCTCAACACTAGACACTTCCATGTGCAAATAATGTTATCGGTTTAGTATGACTTATCAAAAATCAACCTTACTGATGTATGGCTTACCAGCCATGCCACCCCATCATTCCAGCTGATTAAAGTAGTAAGCAAAACTGGATTTATAATTTTAAAGTTTTTTTTTTTTTTTTTTTTTACAGGGGAGCTTTTCTTCCTATACCCCTATTGTAGGAGCCCTGCCACCACATTCCAATCATTAAACATACCACCTCTTAGGTAGCACCAACCTGGAGAAAATGTAATTTCTACATCTGGAGTCTGTAAAAGTGAAATGAATCTTGACAGTCTACTGGGTGATAGTAAGGTTGTAACTGGTAGGTTGGATGCAATAGAATTATAACTTTGTTACATATCAATCCTCACTGTCAGAACGTCACTAAATGTTAATCACTCCTACAGGCCAAAGTTGTTTCTTGTGCCACCCTTAACTAGTTAAATCAACAGCTATTTGACCTATCAGAATGAAGGGCAGCATCTGTATCACACAATGGGTATTGACAGCTAAGGTACTACACCAGGAAACCTGACTGACTGACAGCTAAGTACTACACCAGGAAACCCGACTGATTGACAGCTAAGGTACTACACCAGGAAACCAGACCGATTGACAGCTAGGGTACTACACCAGGAAACCTGAATGATTGACAGCTAAGGTACTACACCAGGAAACCTGACTGACATCTAAGGTACTATACCAGGAAACATGACTGATTGACAGCTAAGGTATGACACCAAGAAACCTGACTGATTGACAACTAAGGTACTACACCAGGAAACCTGACTGACAGCTAACGTACTACACCAGGAAACATGACTGATTGACAGGAAAAGTACTACACCAGGAAACCCGACTGATTGACAGCTAAGGTACTACACAAGGAAACCTGACTGATTGACAGCTAAGGTAATACACCAGGAAACCTGACTGATTGACAAGTAAGGTACTACACCAGAAAACCTGACTGATTGACAGCTAAGGAACTACACCAGAAAACCTGACAGATTGACAGCTAAGGTACTACACCAGGAAACCTGACTGATTGACAGCTAAGTACCACACCAGGAAACCCGACTGATTGACAACTAAGGTACTACAACAGGAAACCTGACTGATTGACAGCTAAGGCACTAAACCAGGAAACCTGACTGATGGACAGTTAAGGTACTACACCAGGAGGCTTGGCTGATTGACAGCTAAGGTACTACACCAGGAAACCTGACTTGATTGAAAGTTAAGGAAGTACACCAGGAAACCTGACTGACAGCTAAGTTACTACACCAGGAAACATGACTGATTGACAGCTAAGTTACTACACCTGGAAACCTGACTGACTGACAGTTAAGGTACTACACCAGGAAACCTGACTGATTGACAGATAAGGTACTACACCAGGAAACCTGACTGATTGACAGCTATGGTGCTACACCAGGAAACCTGATTGATTGACAGCTAAGGTACTACACCAGGAAACCTGACTGACTGACAGCTAAGGTACTACACCAGGATACCTGACTGATTGACAGCTAAGGTACTACACCAGGAAACCTGACTGATTGACAGCTAAGGTACTACACTAAAAAACTGACTGATTGACAGCTAAGGTACTACACCAGGAAACCTGACTGATTGACAGCTAAGGTGCAACACCAGGAAATCTGACTGATTGACAGCTAACGTACTACACCAGGAAACCTGACTGACTGACAGCTAAGGTACTACACCAGGAAACCTGACTGATTGACAACTAAGGTACTACACCAGGAAACCTGACTGATTGACAGCTAAGGTACTACACCAGGAAACGTGACTGATTGACAGCTAAGGTACTACACCAGGAAACCTGACTGACTGACAGCTAAGGTGCTACACCAGGAAACCTGATGGACAGCTAAGGTACTACATCAGGAATCCTGACTGATTGACAGCTAAGGTACTACACCAGTAAACTTCACTGATAGATAGCTAAGGTACTACACCAGGAAACCTGACTGATTGACAGCGGAGGTAGTACACCAGGAAGCCTGACTGATTGACAGCTAAGGTATTATACCAGGAAGCCTGACTGATTGACAGCTAAGGTACTACACCAGAAAACCTGACTGATTGGCAACTAAGGTACTATACCAGGAGACCTGACTGATTGACAGCTAAGGTACTACACTAGGAAACCAGACTGATGGACAGCTAAGGTTCTATGCCAGGAAACATGACTGATTGACAGCTAAGGTACTACACTAGGAAACTTGACTGATTGACAGCTAATGTACTACACCAGGAAACCCGACTGATTGACAGCTAAGGTACTACACCAGGAAAACCGACTGATTGACAGCAAAGGTACTACACCAGAAAAACTGACTGATTGACAGCTAAGGCACTACACCAGGAAACCTGACTGACAGCTAAGGTACTATACCAGGAAATATGACTTATTGACAGCTAAGGTACTACACCAGGAAACCTGACTGATTGACAGCTAAGGTACTACACCAGGAAACCTGACTGACAGATAAGGTACTACACCAAGAAACATGACTGATTCACAGCTAAGGTACTACACCAGGAAACCTGACTGATTGACAGCTAAGGTACTACACCAGGAAACCTGACTAATTGACAGCTAAAGTACTACAACAGGAAACCTGACTGATTGACAACTAAGGTACTACACTAGGAAACCTGACTGATTGACAGCTAAGGTACTACGCCAGGAAACCTGACTGATTGACAGGTAAAGTACTACACCAGGAATCCTGACTGATTGACAGCTAAGGTAGTACACCATGAAACCCGACTGACAGCTAAGATACTACACCAGGAAACCTGACTGATTGACAGCAAAGGTACTACACCAGGAAACCTGACTGATTGACAGCTAAAGTACTACACCAGGAAGCCTGACTGATTGACAGCTAAAGTACTACACCAGGATACCTGACTGATTGACAGCTAAGGTACTACACCTGTAAACTTCACTGATTGATAGCTAAGGTACTACACCAGGAAACCTGACTGATTGACAGCTGAGGTAGTACACCAGGAAGCCTGACTGATTGACAGCTAAGGTATTACACCAGGAAGCCTGACTGATTGACAGCTAAGGTACTACACCAGAAAACCTGAGTGATTGACAACTAAGGTACTACACCAGGAGACCTGACTGATTGACAGCTAAGGTACTACACCAGGAAACCCGACTGATGGACAGCTAAGGTTCTATGCCAGGAAACCTGACTGATTGACAGCTAAGGTACTACACTAGGAAACTTGACTGATTGACAGCTAATGTACTACACCAGGAAACCCGACTGATTGACAGCTAAGGTACTACACCAGGAAAACTGACTGATTGACAGCTAAGGTACTGCACCAGGAAACCTGACTGATTGACAGCTAAGGCACTACACCAGGAAACTTGACTGACAGCTAAGGTACTATACCAGGAAATATGACTTATTGACAGCTAAGGTACTACACCAGGAAACCTGACTGATTGACAGCTAAGGTACTACACCAGGAAACTTGACTGACAGATAAGGTACTACACCAAGAAACTTGACTGATTCACAGCTAAGGTACTACACCAGGAAACCTGACTGATTGACAGCTAAGGTACTACACCAGGAAACCTGACTAATTGACAGCTAAAGTACTACACCAGGAAACCTGACTGATTGACAACTAAGGTACTACACCAGGAAACCTGACTGATTGACAACTAAGGTACTACACTAGGAAACCTGACTGATTGACAGCTAAGGTACTACGCCAGGAAACCTGACTGATTGACAGGTAAAGTACTTCACCAGGAATCCTGACTGATTGACAGCTAAGGTAGTACACCATGAAACCCGACTGACAGCTAAGATACTACACCAGGAAATCTGACTGATTGACAGCAAAGGTACTACACCAGGAAACCTGACTGATTGACAGCTAAAGTACTACACCAGGAAGCCTGACTGATTGACAGCTAAGGTACTACACCAGGAAACCTGACTGATTGACAGCTAAGGTACTACATCAGGAAACCTGACTGATTGACAGTTAAGGTACTACACCAGCAAACCTGACTGATTGACAGCTAAGGTACTACACGAGGATACCTTACTGACTGACAACTAAGGTACTACACCAAGAAACCTGACTGATTGACAGCTAATGTACTACACCAGGAAACCTGACTGACAGCTAAGGTACTACACCAGGAAACCTGACTGATTGCCAGCTAATGTACTACACCAGGAAACCTGACTGACAGCTAAGGTACTACACCAGGAAACCTGACTGATTGACAGCTAATGTACTTCACAAGGCAACCTGACTGACAGTTAAGGTACTACACCAGAAAACCTGACTGATTGACAGCTAAGATACTACACAAGGAAACCTGACTGACAGCTAAGGTACTATACCAGTAAACCTTACTGATTGACATCTGAGGTACTACACCAGGAAACCTGACTGATTGACAACTAAGTTACTACACCAGGAAACCTGACTGATTGACAACTAAGGTGCTACACCAGGAGACCTGACTGATTGACAGCTAAGGTACTACATCAGGAAACCTGACTGATTGACAGCTAAAGTACTAACCAGGAGACCTGACTGATAGCTGAGGTACTACACCAGGAAACCTGACTGACTGACCGCTAAGGTACTACACAAGGAAACCTGACTGATTGACAGCTAAGGTACTACACCAGGCGACCTGACTGACAACTAAGTTACTACACCATGAAACCCGACTGATTGACAGCTAAGGTACTACACCAGGAAACCTGACTGATTGCCAGCTAATGTACTACACCAGGAAACCTGACTGATTGACAGCTAATGTACTTCACAAGGCAACCTGACTGACAGCTAAGGTACTATACCAGTAAACCTTACTGATTGACATCTGAGGTACTACACCAGGAAACCTGACTGATTGACAACTAAGTTACTACACCAGGAAACCTGACTGATTGACAACTAAGGTACTACACCAGGAGACCTGACTGATTGACAGCTAAGGCAATACACCAGGAAACCTTACTGATTGACATCTGAGGTACTACACCAGGAAACCTGACTGATTGACAGCTAAGGTACTACACCAGTAAACCTGACTGATTGACAGCTAAAGTACTACACCAGGAAACCTGACTGATTGACAGCTAAGGCACTACACCAGGAAACCTTACTGATTGACATCTGAGGTGCTACACCAGGAAACCTGACTGATTGACAACTAAGTTACTACAGCAGGAAACCTGACTGATTGACAGCTAAGGTACTACACCAGGAAAGCTGACTGATTGACAAATAAGGTACTACATCAGGAAACCTGAGTGATTGGCAGCTAAGGTACTAAACAGGAGACCTGACTGATAGCTAAGGTACTACACCAGGAAACCTGACTGATTGACAGCTAAGGTACTACACAAGGAAACCTGACTGACTGACAGCTAAAGTACTACACCAGGAAACCTGACTGACAGCTAAGGTACTACACCAGGAAGCCTGACTGATTGACAGCTAATGTACTTCATAAGGCAACCTGACTGACAGTTAAGGTACTACACCAGGAAACCTGACTGATTGACAGCTAAGGTACTACACCGGGAAACCTGACTGATTGACAGCTAAGGTACTACACAAGGAAACCTGACTGATTGACAGCTAAGGTACTACACCAGGAAACCTGACTGATTGACAGCTAAGGTACTACACCAGGAAACCTGACTGATTCACAGCTAAGGTACTACACCAGGAAACCTGACTGATTGACAGCTAAGGTACTACACCGGGAAACCTGACTGATTGACAGCTAAGGTACTACACAAGGAAACCTGACTGATTGACAGCTAAGGTACTACACCAGGAAACCTGACTGATTGACAGCTAAGGTACTACACCAGGAAACCTGACTGATTCACAGCTAAGGTACTACACCAGGAAACCTGACTCATTGACAGCTAAGGTACTACACCAGGAGACCTGACTGACAGCTAAGGTACTACACCAGGAAACCTGACTGATTGACAGCTAAGGTACTACACAAGAAAACCTGACTGATTGTCAACTAAGGTAGTATACCAGGAAACCTGACTGATTCACAGCTAAGGTACTACACCAGAAGACCTGACTGACAGCTAAGATACTACACCAGGAAACCTGACTGATTGACAGCTAAGGTACTACACAAGGAAACCTGAATGATTGACAGCTAATGTACTACACCAGGAAACCCGATTGATTGACAGCTAATGTACTACACCAGGAAACCTGACTGAAAACTAAGGTACTACACCAGGAAACCTGACTGATTGACAGCTAATGTACTACACAAGGCAACCTGACTGACAGTTAAGGTACTACACCAGGAAACCTGACTGATTGACAGCTAAGATACTACACATTGAAACCTGACTGACAGCTAAGGTACTACACCAGTAAATCTGACTGATTGACAGCTAAGGTACTACACCAGTAAACCTGTCTGATTGACAGCTAAGGTAATACACCAGGAAACCCAAATGATTGACAGCTAAGGTACTACACCAGGAAGCCTTACTGATTGACATCTGATGCACTACACCAGGAAACCTGACTGATTGACAACTAAGGTACTACACTAGGAAATCTGACTGATTGACAACTAAGGTACTACACCAGGAAACCTGACTGATTGACAACTAAGGTACTACACTAGGAAACCTGACTGATTGACAGCTAAGGTACTACGCCAGGAAAACTGTCTGATTGACATGTAAAGTACTACACCAGGAATCCTGACTGATTGACAGCTAAGGTATTACACCATGAAACCCGACTGACAGCTAAGATACTACACCAGGAAACCTGACTGATTGACAGCAAAGGTACTACACCAGGAAACCTGACTGATTGACAGCTAAAGTACTACACCAGGAAGCCTGACTGATTGACAGCTAAAGTACTACACCAGGAAACCTGACTGATTGACAGCTAAGGTACTACACCTGTAAACTTCACTGATTGATAGCTAAGGTACTACACCAGGAAACCTGACTGATTGACAGCTGAGGTAGTACACCAGGAAGCCTGACTGATTGACAGCTAAGGTATTACACCAGGAAGCCTGACTGATTGACAGCTAAGGTACTACACCAGAAAACCTGAGTGATTGACAACTAACGTACTACACCAGGAGACCTGACTGATTGACAGCTAAGGTACTACACTAGGAAACTTGACTGATTGACAGCTAATGTACTACACCAGGAAACCCGACTGATTGACAGCTAAGGTACTACACCAGGAAAACCGACTGATTGACAGCTAAGGTACTGCACCAGGAAACCTGACTGATTGACAGCTAAGGCACTACACCAGGAAACCTGACTGACAGCTAAGGTACTATACCAGGAAATATGACTTATTGACAGCTAAGGTACTACACCAGGAAACCTGACTGATTGACAGCTAAGGTACTACACCAGGAAACCTGACTGACAGATAAGGTACTACACCAAGAAACATGACTGATTCACAGCTAAGGTACTACACCAGGAAACCTGACTGATTGACAGCTAAGGTACTACACCAGGAAACCTGACTAATTGACAGCTAAAGTACTACACCAGGAAACCTGACTGATTGAAAACTAAGGTACTACACAAGGAAACCTGACTGATTGACAACTAAGGTACTACACTAGGAAACCTGACTGATTGACAGCTAAGGTACTACGCCAGGAAACCTGACTGATTGACAGTTAAGATAGTACACCATGAAACCCGACTGACAGCTAAGATACTACACCAGGAAACCTGACTGATTGACAGCAAAGGTACTACACCAGGAAACCTGACTGATTGACAGCTAAAGTACTACACCAGGAAGCCTGACTGATTGACAGCTAAGGTACTACACCAGGAAACCTGACTGATTGACAGCTAAGGTACTACATCAGGAAACCTGACTGATTGACAGCTAAGGTACTACACCAGGAAACCTGACTGATTGACAGCCAAGGTACTACACGAGGATACCTTACTGACTGACAACTAAGGTACTACACCAGGAAACCTGACTGATTGACAACTAAGGTACTACTCCAGGAAACCTGACTGATTGACAGCTAAGGTACTACACCAGGAGACCTGACTGACAGCTAAGGTACTACACCAGGAAACCTGACTGATTGACAGCTAAGGTACTACACCAGGAAACCTGACTGATTGCCAGCTAATGTACTACACCAGGAAACCTGACTGACAGCTAAGGTACTACACCAGGAAACCTGACTGATTGACAGTTAATGTACTTCACAAGGCAACCTGACTGACAGTTAAGGTACTACACCAGAAAACCTGACTGATTGACAGCTAAGATACTACACAAGGAAACCTGACTGACAGCTAAGATACTATACCAGTAAACATTACTGATTGACATCTGAGGTACTACACCAGGAAACCTGACTGATTGACAACTAAGTTACTACACCAGGAAACCTGACTGATTGACAACTAAGGTACTACACCAAGAGACCTGACTGATTGACAGCTAAGGCAATACACCAGGAAACCTTACTGATTGACATCTGAGGTACTACACCAGGAAACCTGACTGATTGACAACTAAGTTACTACACCAGGAAACCTGACTGATTGACAGCTAAGGTACTACGCCAGGAAACCTGACTGATATACAGTTAAGATAGTACACCATGAAACCCGACTGACAGCTAAGATACTACACCAGGAAACCTGACTGATTGACAGCAAAGGTACTACACCAGGAAACCTGACTGATTGACAGCTAAAGTACTACACCAGGAAGCCTGACTGATTGACAGCTAAGGTACTACACCAGGAAACCTGACTGATTGACAGCTAAGGTACTACATCAGGAAACCTGACTGATTGACAGCTAAGGTACTACACCAGGAAACCTGACTGATTGACAGCCAAGGTACTACACGAGGATACCTTACTGACTGACAACTAAGGTACTACACCAGGAAACCTGACTGATTGACAACTAAGGTAATACTCCAGGAAACCTGACTGATTGACAGCTAAGGTACTACACCAGGAGACCTGACTGACAGCTAAGGTACTACACCAGGAAACCTGACTGATTGACAGCTAAGGTACTACACCAGGAAACCTGACTGATTGCCAGCTAATGTACTACACCAGGAAACCTGACTGACAGCTAAGGTACTACACCAGGAAACCTGACTGATTGACAGTTAATGTACTTCACAAGGCAACCTGACTGACAGTTAAGGTACTACACCAGAAAACCTGACTGATTGACAGCTAAGATACTACACAAGGAAACCTGACTGACAGCTAAGATACTATACCAGTAAACATTACTGATTGACATCTGAGGTACTACACCAGGAAACCTGACTGATTGACAACTAAGTTACTACACCAGGAAACCTGACTGATTGACAACTAAGGTACTACACCAAGAGACCTGACTGATTGACAGCTAAGGCAATACACCAGGAAACCTTACTGATTGACATCTGAGGTACTACACCAGGAAACCTGACTGATTGACAACTAAGTTACTACACCAGGAAACCTGACTGATTGACAACTAAGGTACTACATCAGGAAACCTGACTGATTGACAGCTAAAGTACTAACCAGGAGACCTGACTGATAGCTAAGGTACTACACCAGGAAACCTGATTGATTGACCACTAAGGTACTACACCAGGAGACCTGACTGACAACTAAGTTACTACACCACGAAACCTGACTGATTGACAGCTAGGGTACTACACCAGGAAACCTGACTGATTGCCAGCTAATGTACTACACCAGGAAACCTGACTGATTGACAGCTAATGTACTTCACAAGGCAACCTGACTGACAGTTAAGGTACTACACCAGGAAACCTGACTGATTGACAGCTAAGATACTACACAAGGAAACCTGACTGACAGCTAAGGTACTACACCAGGAAACCTGACTGATTGACAGCTAAGGCACTACACCAGGAAACCTTACTGATTGACATCTGAGGTGCTACACCAGGAAACCTGACTGATTGACAACTAAGTTACTACAGCAGGAAACCTGACTGATTGACAGCTAAGGTACTACACCAGGAAAGCTGACTGATTGACAACTAAGGTACTACATCAGGAAACCTGAGTGATTGGCAGCTAAGGTACTAACCAGGAGACCTGACTGATAGCTAAGGTACTACACCAGGAAACCTGACTGATTGACAGCTAAGGTACTACACAAGGAAACCTGATTGACTGACAGCTAAAGTACTACACCAGGAAACCTGACTGACAGCTAAGGTACTACACCAGGAAGCCTGACTGATTGACAGCTAATGTACTTCATGAGGCAACCTGACTGACAGTTAAGGTACTACACCAGGAAACCTGACTGATTGACAGCTAAGGTACTACACCAGGAAACCTGACTGATTGACAGCTAAGGTACTACACAAGGAAACCTGACTGATTGACAGCTAAGGTACTACACCAGGAAACCTGACTGATTGACAGCTAAGGTACTACACCAGGAAACCTGACTGATTCACAGCTAAGGTACTACACCAGGAAACCTGACTCATTGACAGCTAAGGTACTACACCAGGAGACCTGACTGACAGCTAAGGTACTACACCAGGAAACCTGACTGATTGACAGCTAAGGTACTACACAAGGAAACCTGACTGATTGACAACTAAGGTAGTATACCAGGAAACCTGACTGATTCACAGCTAAGGTACTACACCAGAAGACCTGACTGACAGCTAAGATACTACACCAGGAAACCTGACTGATTGACAGCTAAGGTACTACACAAGGAAACCTGAATGATTGACAGCTAATGTACTACACCAGGAAACCCGATTGATTGACAGCTAATGTACTACACCAGGAAACCTGACTGAAAACTAAGGTACTACACCAGGAAACCTGACTGATTGACAGCTAATGTACTACACAAGGCAACCTGACTGACAGTTAAAGTACTACACCAGGAAACCTGACTGATTGACAGCTAAGATACTACACATTGAAACCTGACTGACAGCTAAGGTACTACACCAGTAAATCTGACTGATTGACAGCTAAGGTACTACACCAGTAAACCTGTCTGATTGACAGCTAAGGTAATACACCAGGAAACCCGAATGATTGACAGCTAAGGTACTACACCAGGAAGCCTTACTGATTGACATTTGAGGCACTACACCAGGAAACCTGACTGATTGACAACTAAGGTACTACACTAGGAAATCTGACTGATTGACAACTAAGGTACTACACCAGGAAACCTGACTGATTGACAACTAAGGTACTACACTAGGAAACCTGACTGATTGACAGCTAAGGTACTACGCCAGGAAACCTGTCTGATTGACATGTAAAGTACTACACCAGGAATCCTGACTGATTAACAGCTAAGGTAGTACACCATGAAACCCGACTGACAGCTAAGATACTACACCAGGAAACCTGACTGATTGACAGCAAAGGTACTACACCAGGAAACCTGACTGATTGACAGCTAAAGTACTACACCAGGAAGCCTGACTGATGGACAGCTAAAGTACTACACCAGGAAACCTGACTGATTGACAGCTAAGGTACTACACCTGTAAACTTCACTGATTGATAGCTAAGGTACTACACCAGGAAACCTGACTGATTGACAGCAGAGGTAGAACACCAGGAAGCCTGACTGATTGACAGCTAAGGTATTACACCAGGAAGCCTGACTGATTGACAGCTAAGGTACTACACCAGAAAACCTGAGTGATTGACAACTAACGTACTACACCAGGAGACCTGACTGATTGACAGCTAAGGTACTACACCAGGAAACCCGACTGATGGACAGCTAAGGTTCTATGCCAGGAAACCTGACTGATTGACAGCTAAGGTACTACACTAGGAAACTTGACTGATTGACAGCTAATGTACTACACCAGGAAACCCGACTGATTGACAGCTAAGGTACTACACCAGGAAAACCGACTGATTGACAGCTAAGGTACTGCACCAGGAAACCTGACTGATTGACAGCTAAGGCACTACACCAGGAAACCTGACTGACAGCTAAGGTACTATACCAGGAAATTTGACTTATTGACAGCTAAGGTACTACACCAGGAAACCTGACTGATTGACAGCTAAGGTACTACACCAGGAAACCTGACTGACAGATAAGGTACTACACCAAGAAACATGACTGATTCACAGCTAAGGTACTACACCAGGAAACCTGACTGATTGACAGCTAAGGTACTACCCCAGGAAACCTGACTAATTGACAGCTAAAGTACTACACCAGGAAACCTGACTGATTGAAAACTAAGGTACTACACAAGGAAACCTGACTGATTGACAAGTAAGGTACTACACTAGGAATCCTGACTGATTGACAGCTAAGGTAGTACACCATGAAACCCGACTGACAGCTTAGATACTACACCAGGAAACCTGACTGATTGACAGCAAAGGTACTACACCAGGAAACCTGACTGATTGACAGCTAAAGTACTACACCAGGAAGCCTGACTGATTGACAGCTAAGGTACTACACCAGGAAACCTGACTGATTGACAGCTAAGGTACTACATCAGGAAACCTGACTGATTGACAGCTAAGGTACTACACCAGGAAACCTGACTGATTGACAGCCAAGGTACTACACGAGGATACCTTACTGACTGACAACTAAGGTACTACACCAGGAAACCTGACTGATTGACAACTAAGGTACTACTCCAGGAAACCTGACTGATTGACAGCTAAGGTACTACACCAGGAGACCTGACTGACAGCTAAGGTACTACACCAGGAAACCTGACTGATTGACAGCTAAGGTACTACACCAGGAAACCTGACTGATTGCCAGCTAATGTACTACACCAGGAAACCTGACTGACAGCTAAGGTACTACACCAGGAAACCTGACTGATTGACAGTTAATGTACTTCACAAGGCAACCTGACTGACAGTTAAGGTACTACACCAGAAAACCTGACTGATTGACAGCTAAGATGCTACACAAGGAAACCTGACTGACAGCTAAGGTACTATACCAGTAAACATTACTGATTGACATCTGAGGTACTACACCAGGAAACCTGACTGATTGACAACTAAGTTACTACACCAGGAAACCTGACTGATTGACAACTAAGGTACTACACCAAGAGACCTGACTGATTGACAGCTAAGGCAATACACCAGGAAACCTTACTGATTGACATCTGAGGTACTACACCAGGAAACCTGACTGATTGACAACTAAGTTACTACACCAGGAAACCTGACTGATTGACAACTAAGGTACTACATCAGGAAACCTGACTGATTGACAGCTAAAGTACTAACCAGGAGACCTGACTGATAGCTAAGGTACTACACCAGGAAACCTGACTGATTGACCGCTAAGGTACTACACCAGGAGACCTGACTGACAACTAAGTTACTACACCACGAAACCTGACTGATTGACAGCTAAGGTACTACACCAGGAAACCTGACTGATTGCCAGCTAATGTACTACACCAGGAAACCTGACTGATTGACAGCTAATGTACTTCACAAGGCAACCTGACTGACAGTTAAGGTACTACACCAGGAAACCTGACTGATTGACAGCTAAGATACTACACAAGGAAACCTGAGTGGCAGCTAAGGTACTACACCAGGAAACCTGACTGATTGACAGCTAAGGCACTACACCAGGAAACCTTACTGATTGACATCTGAGGTGCTACACCAGGAAACCTGACTGATTGACAACTAAGTTACTACAGCAGGAAACCTGACTGATTGACAGCTAAGGTACTACACCAGGAAACCTGACTGATTGCCAGCTAATGTACTACACCAGGAAACCTGACTGATTGACAGCTAATGTACTTCACAAGGCAACCTGACTGACAGTTAAGGTACTACACCAGGAAACCTGACTGATTGACAGCTAAGATACTACACAAGGAAACTTGACTGACAGCTAAGGTACTACACCAGGAAACCTGACTGATTGACACCTAAGGCACTACACCAGGAAACCTTACTGATTGACATCTGAGGTGCTACACCAGGAAACCTGACTGATTGACAACTAAGTTACTACAGCAGGAAACCTGACTGATTGACAGCTAAGGTACTACACCAGGAAAGCTGACTGATTGACAACTAAGGTACTACATCAGGAAACCTGAGTGATTGGCAGCTAAGGTACTAACCAGGAGACCTGACTGATAGCTAAGGTACTACACCAGGAAACCTGACTGACTGACAGCTAAGGTACTACACAAGGAAACCTGACTGACTGACAGCTAAAGTACTACACCAGGAAACCTGACTGACAGCTAAGGTACTACACCAGGAAGCCTGACTGATTGACAGCTAATGTACTTCATGAGGCAACCTGACTGACAGTTAAGGTACTACACCAGGAAACCTGACTGATTGACAGCTAAGGTACTACACCAGGAAACCTGACTGATTGACAGCTAAGGTACTACACAAGGAAACCTGACTGATTGACAGCTAAGGTACTACACCAGGAAACCTGACTGATTGACAGCTAAGGTACTACACCAGGAAACCTGACTGATTCACAGCTAAGGTACTACACCAGGAAACCTGACTCATTGACAGCTAAGGTACTACACCAGGAGACCTGACTGACAGCTAAAGTACTACACCAGGAAACCTGACTGATTGACAGCTAAGGTACTACACAAGGAAACCTGACTGATTGACAGCTAAGGTAGTATACCAGGAAACCTGACTGATTCACAGCTAAGGTACTACACCAGGAAACCTGACTGATTGACACCTAAGGTACTACACCAGGAAACCTGACTGACACTAAGGTACTACACCAGGAAACCTGACTGATTGACAGCTAATGTACTTCACAAGGCAACCTGACTGACAGTTAAGGTACTACACCAGGAAACCTGACTGATTGACAGCTAAGGTACTACACCAGGAAACCAGACTGATTGACAGCTAAGGTACTACACAAGGAAACCTGACTGATTGACAGCTAAGGTACTACACCAGGAAACCTGACTGATTGACAGCTAAGGTACTACACCACGAAACCTGACTGATTTACAGCTAAGGTACTACACCAGGAAACCTGACTGATTGACAGATGAGGGACTACACCAGGAAACCTGACTGACTGCCAGCTAAGGTACTACACCAGGAAACCTGACTGATTGACAGCTAAGGTACTACACAAGGAAACCTGACTGACTGACAGCTAATGTACTTCATGAGGCAACCTGACTGACAGTTAAGGTACTACACCAGGAAACCTGACTGATTGACAGCTAAGGTACTACACCAGGAAACCTGACTGATTGACAGCTAAGGTACTACACAAGGAAACCTGACTGATTGACAGCTAAGGTACTACACCAGGAAACCTGACTGATTGACAGCTAAGGTACTACACCAGGAAACCTGACTGATTCACAGCTAAGGTACTACACCAGGAAACCTGACTCATTGACAGCTAAGGTACTACACCAGGAGACCTGACTGACAGCTAAGGTACTACACCAGGAAACCTGAATGATTGACAGCTAAGGTACTACACAAGGAAACCTGACTGACTGACAACTAAGGTAGTATACCAGGAAACCTGACTGATTCACAGCTAAGGTACTACACCAGAAGACCTGACTGACAGCTAAGATACTACACCAGGAAACCTGACTGATTGACAGCTAAGGTACTACACAAGGAAACCTGAATGATTGACAGCTAATGTACTACACCAGGAAACCCGATTGATTGACAGCTAATGTACTACACCAGGAAACCTGACTGAAAACTAAGGTACTACACCAGGAAACCTGACTAATTGACAGCTAATGTACTACACAAGGCAACCTGACTGACAGTTAAAGTACTACACCAGGAAACCTGACTGATTGACAGCTAAGATACTACACATTGAAACCTGACTGACAGCTAAGGTACTACACCAGTAAATCTGACTGATTGACAGCTAAGGTACTACACCAGTAAACCTGTCTGATTGACAGCTAAGGTAATACACCAGGAAACCCGAATGATTGACAGCTAAGGTACTACACCAGGAAGCCTTACTGATTGACATTTGAGGCACTACACCAGGAAACCTGACTGATTGACAACTAAGGTACTACACTAGGAAATCTGACTGATTGACAACTAAGGTACTACACCAGGAAACCTGACTGATTGACAACTAAGGTACTACACTAGGAAACCTGACTGATTGACAGCTAAGGTACTACGCCAGGAAACCTGTCTGATTGACATGTAAAGTACTACACCAGGAATCCTGACTGATTGACAGCTAAGGTAGTACACCATGAAACCCGACTGACAGCTAAGATACTACACCAGGAAACCTGACTGATTGACAGCAAAGGTACTACACCAGGAAACCTGACTGATTGACAGCTAAAGTACTACACCAGGAAGCCTGACTGATTGACAGCTAAAGTACTACACCAGGAAACCTGACTGATTGACAGCTAAGGTACTACACCTGTAAACTTCACTGATTGATAGCTAAGGTACTACACCAGGAAACCTGACTGATTGACAGCTGAGGTAGAACACCAGGAAGCCTGACTGATTGACAGCTAAGGTATTACACCAGGAAGCCTGACTGATTGACAGCTAAGGTACTACACCAGAAAACCTGAGTGATTGACAACTAACGTACTACACCAGGAGACCTGACTGATTGACAGCTAAGGTACTACACCAGGAAACCCGACTGATGGACAGCTAAGGTTCTATGCCAGGAAACCTGACTGATTGACAGCTAAGGTACTACACTAGGAAACTTGACTGATTGACAGCTAATGTACTACACCAGGAAACCCGACTGATTGACAGCTAAGGTACTACACCAGGAAAACCGACTGATTGACAGCTAAGGTACTGCACCAGGAAACCTGACTGATTGACAGCTAAGGCACTACACCAGGAAACCTGACTGACAGCTAAGGTACTATACCAGGAAATATGACTTATTGACAGCTAAGGTACTACACCAAGAAACCTGACTGATTGACAGCTAAGGTACTACACCAGGAAACCTGACTGACAGATAAGGTACTACACCAAGAAACATGACTGATTCACAGCTAATGTACTACACCAGGAAACCTGACTGATTGACAGCTAAGGTACTACCCCAGGAAACCTGACTAATTGACAGCTAAAGTACTACACCAGGAAACCTGACTGATTGAAAACTAAGGTACTACACAAGGAAACCTGACTGATTGACAACTAAGGTACTACACTAGGAAACCTGACTGATTGACAGCTAAGGTACTACGCCAGGAAACCTGACTGATTGACAGGTAAAGTACTACACTAGGAATCCTGACTGATTGACAGCTAAGGTAGTACACCATGAAACCCGACTGACAGCTTAGATACTACACCAGGAAACCTGACTGATTGACAGCAAAGGTACTACACCAGGAAACCTGACTGATTGACAGCTAAAGTACTACACCAGGAAGCCTGACTGATTGACAGCTAAGGTACTACATCAGGAAACCTGACTGATTGACAGCTAAGGTACTACATCAGGAAACCTGACTGATTGACAGCTAAGGTACTACACCAGGAAACCTGACTGATTGACAGCCAAGGTACTACACGAGGATACCTTACTGACTGACAACTAAGGTACTACACCAGGAAACCTGACTGATTGACAACTAAGGTACTACTCCAGGAAACCTGACTGATTGACAGCTAAGGTACTACACCAGGAGACCTGACTGACAGCTAAGGTACTACACCAGGAAACCTGACTGATTGACAGCTAAGGTACTACACCAGGAAACCTGACTGATTGCCAGCTAATGTACTACACCAGGAAACCTGACTGACAGCTAAGGTACTACACCAGGAAACCTGACTGATTGACAGTTAATGTACTTCACAAGGCAACCTGACTGACAGTTAAGGTACTACACCAGAAAACCTGACTGATTGACAGCTAAGATGCTACACAAGGAAACCTGACTGACAGCTAAGGTACTATACCAGTAAACATTACTGATTGACATCTGAGGTACTACACCAGGAAACCTGACTGATTGACAACTAAGTTACTACACCAGGAAACCTGACTGATTGACAACTAAGGTACTACACCAAGAGACCTGACTGATTGACAGCTAAGGCAATACACCAGGAAACCTTACTGATTGACATCTGAGGTACTACACCAGGAAACCTGACTGATTGACAACTAAGTTACTACACCAGGAAACCTGACTGATTGACAACTAAGGTACTACATCAGGAAACCTGACTGATTGACAGCTAAAGTACTAACCAGGAGACCTGACTGATAGCTAAGGTACTACACCAGGAAACCTGACTGATTGACCGCTAAGGTACTACACCAGGAGACCTGACTGACAACTAAGTTACTACACCACGAAACCTGACTGATTGACAGCTAAGGTACTACACCAGGAAACCTGACTGATTGCCAGCTAATGTACTACACCAGGAAACCTGACTGATTGACAGCTAATGTACTTCACAAGGCAACCTGACTGACAGTTAAGGTACTACACCAGGAAACCTGACTGATTGACAGCTAAGATACTACACAAGGAAACCTGACTGACAGCTAAGGTACTACACCAGGAAACCTGACTGATTGACAGCTAAGGCACTACACCAGGAAACCTTACTGATTGACATCTGAGGTGCTACACCAGGAAACCTGACTGATTGACAACTAAGTTACTACAGCAGGAAACCTGACTGATTGACAGCTAAGGTACTACACCAGGAAACCTGACTGATTGCCAGCTAATGTACTACACCAGGAAACCTGACTGATTGACAGCTAATGTACTTCACAAGGCAACCTGACTGACAGTTAAGGTACTACACCACGAAACCTGACTGATTGACAGCTAAGATACTACACAAGGAAACTTGACTGACAGCTAAGGTACTACACCAGGAAACCTGACTGATTGACAGCTAAGGCACTACACCAGGAAACCTTACTGATTGACATCTGAGGTGCTACACCAGGAAACCTGACTGATTGACAACTAAGTTACTACAGCAGGAAACCAGACTGATTGACAGCTAAGGTACTACACCAGGAAAGCTGACTGATTGACAACTAAGGTACTACATCAGGAAACCTGAGTGATTGGCAGCTAAGGTACTAAACAGGAGACCTGACTGATAGCTAAGGTACTACACCAGGAAACCTGACTGACTGACAGCTAAGGTACTACACAAGGAAACCTGACTGACTGACAGCTAAAGTACTACACCAGGAAACCTGACTGACAGCTAAGGTACTACACCAGGAAGCCTGACTGATTGACAGCTAATGTACTTCATGAGGCAACCTGACTGACAGTTAAGGTGCTACACCAGGAAACCTGACTGATTGACAGCTAAGGTACTACACCAGGAAACCTGACTGATTGACAGCTAAGGTACTACACAAGGAAACCTGACTGATTGACAGCTAAGGTACTACACCAGGAAACCTGACTGATTGACAGCTAAGGTACTACACCAGGAAACCTGACTGATTCACAGCTAAGGTACTACACCAGGAAACCTGACTCATTGACAGCTAAGGTACTACACCAGGAGACCTGACTGACAGCTAAGGTACTACACCAGGAAACCAGACTGATTGACAGCTAAGGTACTACACAAGGAAACCTGACTGATTGACAGCTAAGGTAGTATACCAGGAAACCTGACTGATTCACAGCTAAGGTACTACACCAGGAAACCTGACTGATTGACACCTAAGGTACTACACCAGGAAACCTGACTGACACTAAGGTACTACACCAGGAAACCTGACTGATTGACAGCTAATGTACTTCACAAGGCAACCTGACTGACAGTTAAGGTACTACACCAGGAAACCTGACTGATTGACAGCTAAGGTACTACACCAGGAAACCAGACTGATTGACAGCTAAGGTACTACACAAGGAAACCTGACTGATTGACAGCTAAGGTACTACACCAGGAAACCTGACTGATTGACAGCTAAGGTACTACACCACGAAACCTGACTGATTTACAGCTAAGGTACTACACCAGGAAACCTGACTGATTGACAGATAAGGGACTACACCAGGAAACCTGACTGACTGCCAGCTAAGGTACTACACCAGGAAACCTGACTTGATTGACAGCTAAGGTACTACACAAGGAAACCTGACTGACTGACAACTAAGGTACTACACCAATTTAATTCCCACCTCCAAAAAAACATCAAAAAAACACATCAAAAACTTGGCATGCTGTATAGACAAAATGCCTATCTAACATCCACCACTAAAACCACTCTAGCTACTTCTTTTCTTATCCCCTCCCTTCTCTATGGTGCCCCTCTACTTACAAATCTTCAATCCTCTTTAAAAAAAGAACTCGCGTCCTGTTATAACAAAGTTGCTAAATTTGCCACCTCTCATAGGTCTTCCACGCACCACTGTATCTCCGTCCAAAAACTGGAATGGCTAGAACTGCCCAACTATCTCACTTACACTCAACTAACTCTAGCCCACAAGCTGATTCTAAACCCCTCCAACTGTCCCTCCTTTCTTCTGCCCTCAAAATGCACCTACCAAACAGAGTCCTAAGGTCCAATAATCAGAATCTACTAGAAGTGCACAAACCCACTCATCCCCAGGCAAAACCTTCTTTCCTTCAGCCTCGCCGCCTCTGGAACTCTCTTCCACCTAACATCCGCACTACCACTAATCACTCTACCTTCAAGAAATCTCTTTTCTCACACCTAGCATCTCTATGGGAGTGCTCATGCACCCACCCTCATAACCTACTCTACTATATAACTACTCTACTACATCCCCTTTAATTACCATAACCTACTGTTTTCATCTTCCATGTTTGCTTATAAATCTTCTTCTATGTTTGTGTTTTGCTGATTCTATAGCATATACCAAGGCTGTTACTATCTAATTGTAACAAACTTTAATATTTTGCTTATGTTCTTTTACTACAATGTACCTAGAAATTATTGTCAAATGTTATGTACATTTTATTCTTTTTGGAGCTTTTCTCCCCAGGACTCCATTGAAAACGGGTTCTTCGTGGCCCAATGGACTATCCTGGTAAACCAACT